>NW_025182086.1:0-2529 GCF_004010195.1 Chiloscyllium plagiosum | reverse complement strand
AATGACAGAGAATTAAGGACTGAGATGGGGTGTAATTATTAAGTGTGTTCAGAATAGTTTCCTCAAGCAGTATGTAGAGAGTGCAACTCGGGAAGGGACGAAACGTGACCTATTCTAAGATCTAGGGCAGGGCAGGCGACTGAGGTGACAGCGGGGGAGCACTCTGGGACCATTGACCCCAGTTCTATTAATTTTTAAACAGTTATGGAGAAGGACAAAACTGCTCCACATGTTCAAGTTCAAACTTGGGGCAAGGCGAATTTTGATGGAATTAGACAGGAGCTCGTAGGGGTTGGTTGGAGGAGTTTGTTTGCAGGTGATGGGACCTCCTGCAAGTGGGATGCCTTTAAAAGTGAAATGTCTACAGTTCAAGGCCTATATGTTACTGTGAGGGTAAAAGGCAATGTTGGTAGGAAGAGGGACCCTCGGATGTCAGGAGATATTGAGGCTTTGACCAGCAAAAAGGAGGCGTGGCTCAGGTCCAGGCAGCTGGGATCGAGGGAGTACCAGGAGGTGCACAGGAGATACAGTAGTTTACTGAAGAAGAAAATCAGGAGGACGAAAAGGGGGCACAAGATCGCTTTGGCTGAGAATATTGGGGTGAATCAAAGAGGTTCATTAAGTATGTTAAAGGAAAAAGAATAACTAAATGAGAATATGACCCCTCAAAGTCCAAACTGGACATGCATGTCTAGAACCGTAGATTTGCGCGATTCTCAATGAATATTTCTCCTCTGTCTTTACCGTGGAGAAAATCATGAACTCTTGGGAGGTTAACAAAGGTCGTAGTGTTATCTTGGGGTGAGTCAATATCACGGGAGAGGACGTGTTGGATGCATTAAAATGTATGAAAGTGGAAAAATCTCCTGGTCCTAAACAGATGCATCCATGAATACTGCAAGTGGCTACAGAACGACCTACGGGGACCCTGGTTGATATTTTTGTTACAGTTAGCTGCAGTTTAGGTTCCAGATTATTGGAGATTAGCAAATGTTGTGCCATTATTCAGAAGGGAAGCAAAGAAAAATCTGGGATGGATAGACCAGGAAGTCTAACATTTGTAGTACGTAGGTTACTTGAGAAGACTCTGGGGGCTGAGATGTACATGCATTTTGAAAGATAAGGTTTGTTTAGAAATAGTTCTTTTGACAGATTCCCTACAGTATGGAAACAGGCCGTCTGGCACAACAAGACCACACCGACCCTCCAAACAGTAACACACCCAGTCCCATTCCCCTACCCTATATTTACCCCTGACGAATGCACATAACACTATGGGTAACTTAGCATGGCCAATTCACCTGACCTATACATCTTTGGATTGTGGAATGAAAATGGAGCACCCAGAGGAAACACACACAAACACAGGGAGAATGTGCAAACTCCACTCAGAGAGTCACCCGAAGCTGGAACCAAACCCGGATCCATGGCATTATGAGGCAGCAGTACTAGCTACTGAAACACCATGCCACCCTTGCTTTTTTTCAACACAGTTCAATGACACAGGTACGAAATCTATTCTGCCCTTCACCATGATGTACGTTCCAATATCACATACCATGGATAATTTATTCTCCACTGAAAGTGTCATCTTATTATTATTTATTAGTTTGATATTATTAATTTTAATAATTATTATTAATAGTTGTTTTTAGACTGGAAAGATTGCATGGCTTTGTGAGTGGGAGATCATGCCTCTTAAATTTGTTTGAGTTCATTGCTGAAGTGACCATGTTGATGAGGGTAGGGCGGTAGACTGTGTGGTTTTCAGTAAGGCCTTTGACAAGGTTGCCATTGATAGGCTGGTCTGGAAGGTTAGAATCTCATGGAATCCAGAGGGAGCTGGCAAATTGGACACACAATTGGGTTGATGGTAGTAAGCAGAGGGTAATAGTGGAAGAATGCTCTCGGACTGGAGGCCTGTGACACATGAAGTGCCTCAGGGGTCGCTGCTGGGCCCGTTGCTGTTTGTTATCTGTATCAATGATATTCTTGCGAATGTACAAGGCATGATTAGGAAACTTGAAGATGACACTAAAATAGGAGATATCGTGGACAGTGAGGAAGTATATCAGAAATTGCAGCAGGACCTTGATCAAACTGGAGAAGTGAGCCGAGGAATATTTAGGCAACGTTCGATAAAGGTAGGAGTTTGATGGTGATTGGTAGGACCTTAACGAGTGTAGTTGAGCAGAGGGACCATGGAGTTTAGGTCCACCGTTCTCTGAAAGTGGGGTCAGAGTTAGACATGGCAATGAAGAAGGCTTTTGCCACACGAGCAAGCATCGGTCAGGACATGGAGGCGAGCAGTTGGGAAGTTATGTTGCAGTTATACAGGATGTTGATGAGGCTGCACTTGTAGTGCTGTGTTCAGTTTTAGTCACATTGCGATCTGAACGATGTTTTTAATTTGGAATGTGTGCAGACGGAATTTACAAAACTATTGCCAGGTCTCAACAGTATGAATTATAGGGAGAGGTTGGACAAGCGAGGACATTTTTTCTTGAGAGCACAGGAGAGGGGTCTTAT
>NW_025182085.1:0-2529 GCF_004010195.1 Chiloscyllium plagiosum | reverse complement strand
GTCAATGCTGTTTCTCATTTTTATAAATAACCTAAATGTGGGAGTCGAAGGATGGGTGAGTAAATTTGCGGCTGACTCGAAGGCAGGCAGAGTTGTCGATAGTGTTGAAGGATGTTATGGGTTACAAAGGGACATAGATAAGATGAAGATTTTTTTTTAAGATGTGACAAATGGAGTTTAATGCGGAAAGTTGTGCGGTAGCCCACTTTGGAAGAAGTAGCAGGAATGCAGAATGGTGGACCAATGGTAAAATTCTTGGCAGTGCAGATGAACAGAGATGTCTCGATGTTGAGGTGCATAAATCCCTGAAGGTTGCCTAGCAGTTTGACAGGATTATTAAAAAGGCATATGGTGTGTTGGCATTTATTGGTAGAGCGATTGAATTTCGGAGCCAAAGTCATGATTCAGCTAGACAAGACGCGAGTGTGACTGCACCTGGAGTATTCCATTCGGTTCTGGTCACCGCATTATAGGAAGCATACAGAAAATTTGGAAACTCCTCAGAGGAGATTTACTTAGATGTTATTTGGTATTGAAGGCAGGTCCTACGAAGAAAGGCTGAGGGAACTGAGACTGTTTTCATTGGAATGAATAAGTTTGAGAGGTGAATAATCAAGACTTATGAGATAATCCGAGGGTTTGAGAGGGTGGACAGTGAGAGCCTTTTTCCTGAGATGGTTAACGTTAACAGGAGGGGGAATAGTTTTATATTGAGGCGTAATATATTTAGGACACATATCAGGAATAGTTTTCTTCTGTTACGCAGAGAGCAGTAGGGTCGGGAAAGAGCACACTGCAACAGTTGTAGACTTGCCGATGTTAAGGGCCGGTACATGTGCATTGGACCTCCATATGAATATTAATGGAATGGTGTATGTTAGATGAGCATCAGATTAATTTCACAGTTCCGCACAGCATCCACGGCGGAAATACCTGTACTGTGCTGTAACGTTCTCTGTTCTATGTTCGATGTTCTCGACGTCAAATTATTACACTCTTGGGTAACACGCCCGAAGGAGTGTAAATGCATTCATCTCTTACGAGGGCAGGGACCAGATCGCGGATGTTATGAAGTTGAAAGCGTTTACTGTAACTTTAAGAAAGAGTGAATGCTCTTTTGCACTGAGAGCTTTAAAAAATCTGGCACATGACTAGCTAGAAGTCTCAGACTGCATTTGAATACGTTACATTTCACTGCGAAATAGCCAACTCAGTTGGTTTATATTTCACCTAAAATTCGATTTTAACTGTTCAAATTCTGCAGTCAGGATACTACATCCTAATTGTGCTCGAAGTCATTGTTTGGCAACCCCAAAATAATTATATATTCCAATGTCCGGGTTATAAAAATAACAAGAATTTTGAAAGTCAGACAGACTAACTGCAAACGAGAGAGGAACTGCCATCGGCAGAATAACAGCCATCGAAACACTCTGTCAAATTATCATTTTCATATGAAGCATTTTCTCAGTAAAAGAAAAAGACGGTGACCAAGGAAGATTCACACCTGAAAGAAGAATGATACCGGAGTCGACATTCAAAGCTACTTTCTAGTGAGCAGCAAGCAGAACTTTCAGTCAAAACAGTTTTGAATGTAATTCAATAATTCTTTATTATAGTCACAAAGTTTAAAATACATGAATAGGAAAGGTTTGGAGCGATATAGGCCGAACGACGGCATGTGGGACTAGGTGAATTTGGGATTACAGTAATCAGAGACTGGTTGCACTAAAGAATCTGTTTCAGTAAACCTTCCTCTTACTCCACTGCCATCGCATTTAATACTCTGGGATGATGCAGAAACTTACACACTTTCAGTTCAATTAGTTTTTTGACTAAGTTCTCTTTATCAATTCTAATCTCCCACAGATTGTGATTTCGACCGGTCACTGTGTCTCCGAGAATTTATGGAAGATTTTCTGTCTCTTTTTCTGTGGAGAAGGAACTAATGCATTCCCCTCCGTGGGGGCTGAGATGGCCTCTATCAAAGTCGAATTACTGCACTCGGGAGACGATTGACACAACACCCTCTTCTACTCGGAAAGTTCCAGAATCCGAACAGTTCAATGAAACTATCGCTTCAAAGTCACTGACAGCACAGTCATCTCCCTAGTGTGAGGTTACAAGTTATGGTGAAAGAGGCGATGTTAATCTGAGAGCTCTTCATTTTAGAATCAAATTACGTTGACACTTTGTAGCTTGATGGAATACTTGTAACTGAAAGAGTGGTGAGAAGAGATGTGGAACCGAAAAGGTGCAGATGACGGTTTATTCAGAAATATCACTGAGGCTGAACTGTTCAATAGAATCGCAACAGTTTGGATATAGGCCCTTCTGCTCACCGACCCTCTGAACAGTACCTCGTCCAAACCTAATCCTCCCATCCTATATTTACCTCTGACCAATGCTTTGTTCGTACTCATGTGTTTGTACGAGAAGTGTATAAACTCCATGTAATAGCATCGGAGTTTGTGATTGAAAGTGAATGCAATAGTTTACATCTTCCCATATATAGATAACATAAGTAGT
>NW_025182084.1:0-2529 GCF_004010195.1 Chiloscyllium plagiosum | reverse complement strand
TCTATCCTCGGTAAAGTTTAGAAGGATGAGACGAAATGTAATGGAAGCACAGAGTACTGAATTACCTAGACAGAGTTGATGTTGGTAAGATGTTTCCATTGAACGAGAGCTCGAGGGCAGAGACTTAGATGAAAGGGAACACCTTTTAGAAAAGTGATAAGGAGAAATGTATTTAACCAGAGAATGTCGAATCTTTAAAATTTATTGCCACAGAAGGCAATGGGGGCCAGGTCATTAAGTCTATTTGAGATGGCTTTAGATAGGTTCTTGATTATCCAGGGGATGAAAAATTACGAGGAGAAGGCTGGAGAATCGATTTGAGAAACCTATCAGCGATGATTGAATAATGGGCAGACTCAGCAGGCTAACTGGCCTAATTTCTGCTCCTGTGTTTTATAGACGTCTCTGAGTAGATGGATTCATGTACTTCATGAATGTCAGAAGCTGGTGGGAGTAGTTAACTGTTTTAGAATGAAGATATTGTGGCTGCTGTCAGTGTGGTGGATAATATGACATTCAGTGCAGGATCACACAACAACTGCACTATATTAATGTGGTGATAGTTTATTCAATACCTGGACCTCTCTGTCTCTCTCAGTCACCTTTGGGAGTGGAGGTTGGGGTGGTGGGCGTAACGTCCTCAGAGGCACTAAAATTATCCAGAATCATGCATCCTGAGTGAAACAGCAGACATGGAGTTTATCACCCTCTCATTATATGTTTAGAAAATAAGGAGTGATTGTCCTCCCCCCTCAGTGTTCAATGCAATCACCTCTTATTCTCTGAAAGCACCCCAGATCAAACTTTACCCATTCCTTATCCCAGAAATCAATCTGGTGGAACTCCTTTTCACACTTGCTGTGGTAAGGAGATCACTTCTGATAAAGGAGAGAAAATCTGTCCATAATGCCCCAAATACTGCCTCAACTACACTCTCAGGTTTGATCGCAATAAATCCTTTCCCTCACTTCGTTGGCTCCATTTCCTTCATGCGACAAAGGAAACCATTCATTTACAATCCTTTGCCACTGATGTGGAATGTAAAACACCCTTACATCTGTCGGTCAGCATCAATAAAGCCAGCACTCGAGGTGCCTATCGAGATGGATATCACTCTCGGGGAGAGACTCAATGACAAAGAATGCACCGAAAACAGTGAATGGTCACCTACATGAATGGAAATCAGCTGTTGGATTATGGGAAATAGGCAAAGGAAGGGATTTGCCTTCACTTTTGTTCTTCCCTCACGGGATGTGTGCAGCCCTGGTCAGGCCAGCATGTTATAGTGAACTTGAACTGAGTGGCTCGTTCAGCTGTTCCACAGGACAGTAAATAGTAAAACAAACTGCTGTGAATTTGCAGTTAAACACAGACCTGACCAAGGAAGTATGAAATCACTGACTTCTTAAATGTGCCTCAGGGAAGCCGATATCAACAGATTATTATTCTTTGCATCTAGATTATGAGCCAATCACGTGACCACCATACACTATTTTCCCATCTTTCATATTATGTATAGAGAACAAGTTAAACATCTCAAGTTAAATTACTTTGCAATGGACACGTGGTAAGAAGGGACTTGAAACATGTATCCAGAATTAACAAAGGCGCAAACAATGGTTTATTCAGGAGTTGCACTGCGGCTGACGAGAAGACTGGGACGTCTTAATGTTTGTTCTGGACAGGATTGGCATGTGGGGAGGATGTGGAGATGTAAAACTTTGCAGGAGAAAATGAATCAAGAAGGTTGAGAACAGTGTGTTCCATCTCCGCAAATTGGGGAGGTATTTGTCAATAATAAATTACTAGTTATTATTTCTAATGAATGAAATCTTTGATTGGAACTGAAAAAATTGACTTGCACCTTTCCAAAATTTACATATCATCAGTATCAATGCAGTTCAATCGACAGACTGAGTGACTTACCAGGAACACCAACTATAGCAAGAATAGGATAGTAACCAGCTTGAATAACCAGCACTACATCTTCAATCCGATATGCTAATGATATCCAAGGTTGGGAAAGCCAGTAAAGACCATAGAATAAACTCCTGCCCATTGTTGGAACATTGCAGTCTAATGTTCTCACAGACTGATCTCTCCTCCACCTCTCTCTGGCGCTGCTGATCCCTGTTACTGGTGTGGGTGATGCTCCCACTCATACTATGGGATAAAAACCTGAAAGCATTCCCTTATTGATAGAAGAGAGAAACTCTCTCGGGACACTTAGGATCCATGGAGACTGACATAATCACAATCGCTGAACAAATTGCTCCAGTTAACCGATTTGAATCTGTTAACTGTTGAATCAATACTGTTTTATTAAAGTTCAAAATAACTTTGAACATTTGTGCATTCTGGATGTGATATGTGAGTGCGACTGAAGGAAGAAATGTTGAAGATGGCGATTGATTGTGTGTAATCATTCAGTCTGCCTTGGATATGGAAGTAATGGAAGAAATAGTGTTTAACGGAGCATTAACATGCTTCTCTGTCCATAAATAGAGAAATAAATCCTGTAACTACAGA
>NW_025182083.1:0-2529 GCF_004010195.1 Chiloscyllium plagiosum | reverse complement strand
CACGCGCTGCTCCGGGACTCAGTGCCCACGCGCAGCTCCGGGACTCAGTGCCCACGCGCTGCTCCGGGACTCAGTGCCCACGCGCTGCTCCGGGACTCAGTGCCCACGTGCTGCTCTGGGACTCACTGACCACGCGATGCTCCGGGACTCAATGCCCACGCGCTGCTCTGGGGCATACTGCCCACATGCTGTGCCGGGACTCACTGCCCACGCGCTGCTCCGAGACTCAGTGCCCACGCGCTGCTGCAGGACTCAGTGCCCACGCGCTGCTGCGAGACTCAGTGCCCATGCGCTGCTGCGAGACTCAGTGCCCACGCGCTGCTGCAGGACTCAGTGCCCACGCGCTGCTGCAGGACTCAGTGCCCACGCGCTGCTCCGAGACTCAGTGCCCATACGCTGCTGCAGGACTCAGTGCCCACGCGCTGATCCGGGACTCACTGCCCACGCGCTGCTCCGGGACTCACTGCCCACGCGATGCTCCAGGACTCAATGCCCACGCGCTGCTCCAGGACATACTGCCCACGCGCTGCTCTGGGACATACTGCCCACATGCTGTGCCGGGACTCACTGCCCACGTGCTGCTCTGGGACTCACTGCCCACGCGCTGCTCCAAGACTCAGTGCCCACGCGCTGCTCCGAGACTCTCTGCAAACCTGCTGCTCTGGGACTCATTTCCCATGTGCTGCTGGGCAGTGTGTCCTGGAGCAGAACCCGGCAGTGTATCTCAGTGCAGTGTGGGCAGTGTGTCCCGGAGAAACACCTGGGCAGTGTGTCCCTGAGCAGTGTGGGCAGTGCATCCCTGAGCAGTGTGGGCAGTGCGTCCCGGAGCAGTATGACCCTTGTGTCCCTGAGCAGTGTGGGCAGTGCGTCCCTGAGCAGTGTGGGCGGTGCGTCCCGGAGCAGTATGATCTGTGTGTCCCTGAGCAGTGTGGGCAGTGCGTCATGGAGCAGCACGTGGGCAGTGCGTCCCGGAGCAGTGTGGGCAGTGCGTCCCGGAGCAGTGTGGGCAGTGCGTCATGGAGCAGCACGTGGGCAGTGCGTCCCGGAGCAGTGTGGGCAGTGCGTCCCGGAGCAGTGTGGGCAGTGCGTCATGGAGCAGCACGTGGGCAGTGCGTCCCGGAGCGTGGGCAGTGTGTCTTGGAGCAGCACGTGGGCAGTGCCTCCCGGAGCAGTGTGTGCAGTGCGTCCCGGAGCAGTGTGGCCCATGCGTCCCGGGGCAGTGTGAGAAGTGTGCCCCGGAGCAGTGTGCGCAGTGCGTTCCGGAGCAGTGTGGGCAGTGCGTCCTGGAGCAGTGCGGGCAGTGCGTCCCGGAGCAGTGTGGGCAGTGCCTCCCGGAGCAGTGTGGGCAGTGCGTCATGGAGCAGTGTGGGCAGTGCGTCCCGGAGCAGTGTGGGCAGTGCGTCCCGGAGCAGTGTGAGAAGTGTGCCCCGGAGCAGCACGTGGGCAGTGCGTCCCGGAGCAGTGTGCGCAGTGCGTCCCGGAGCAGTGTGCGCAGTGCGTCCCGGAGCAGCATGGGCAGTGCGTCCCGGAGCAGTGTGGGCAGTGCGTCATGGAGCAGCACGTAGGCAGTGCGTCCCGGAGCAGCACGTGGGCAGTGTGTCCCGGAGAAGTGTAAGCAGGGTTTCCCGGAGCAGTGTGGGCAGTGCGTCATGGAGCAGCACGTGGGCAGTGCGTCCCAGAGCAGTGTGCGCAGTGCGTCATGGAGCAGCACGTAGGCAGTGCGTCCCGGAGCAGTGTGGGCAGTGCGTCCCGGAGCAGTGTGGCCCATGCGTCCCGGGGCAGTGTGAGAAGTGTGCCCCGGAGCAGTGTGGGCAGTGCGTCATGGAGCAGTGTGGGCAGTGCGCCCGGAGCAGTGTGGCCCATGCGTCCCGGGGCAGTGTGAGAAGTGTGCCCCGGAGCAGTGTGGGCAGTGCGTCATGGAGCAGCACGTGGGCAGTGCGTCCCGGAGCAGTGTGTGCAGTGCGTCCCGGAGCAGTGTGGGCAGTGCGTCCCAGAGCAGCACGTGGGCAGTGCGTCCCGGAGCAGTGTGGGCAGTGCGTCCCGGAGCAGTGTGGGCAGTGCATCTTGGAGCCGCACGTGGGCAGTGCGTCTTGGAGCAGCACATGGGCAGTGCGTCCCGGAGCAGTGTGGGCAGTGCGTCCCGGAGCAGTGTGGCCCATGCGTCCCGGGGCAGTGTGAGAAGTGTGCCCCGGAGCAGTGTGAGCGGTGCGTCCCGGAGCAGCACGTGGGCAGTGCGTCCCGGAGCAGTGTGGCCCATGCGTCCCGGGGCAGTGTGAGAAGTGTGCCCCGGAGCAGTGTGAGCGGTGCGTCCCGGAGCAGCACGTGGGCAGTGCGTCCCGGAGCAGTGTGGGCAGTGCGTCCCGGAGCAGTGTGGCCCATGCGTCCCGGAGCAGCACGTGGGCAGTGCGTCCCGGAGCAGAGTGAGCAGTGTGTCCCGCAGCAGTATGGGGGCAGTGCGTCCCGGAGCAGAGCGAGCAGTGTGCCCCAGAGCAGTGTGGGCGGTGCGTCCCGGAGCAGCACGTGGGCAGT
>NW_025182082.1:0-2529 GCF_004010195.1 Chiloscyllium plagiosum | reverse complement strand
AGAGAGAGACAGAGAGAGAGCGAGCCGAGTTGAGGAGGGAGAGAAGGTTTGTCGAGGTGGGCATGTTACCTGTTTTGGACGATTCGGGAATGAGCAAAGAGCTGGAAGTTTAAGGGTCTCACTGCGAATCTCTGTAACAGTGCTACGGTTCAAAGGGGAGAGATTTTATAACAGATCCACGTCACCACAGGGCTCTGTTCCAACACATTCCTGAACAAATCACAGCAACAAGCTGGGGGAGGGACAGTCTGCTGGATCTGTGGAGGAGTAAAGCTCCCTCTACACTGTCTCCTCATCCCAGGGACAGCACAGGGTTAGATACAGAGTAAAGCTCCCTCTACACTGTCTCCTCATCCCAGGGACAGGGACAGCACGGGGTTAGATACAGAGTAAAGCTCCCTCTACACTGTCCCCCATGCCAGGGACAGGACGGGGTTAGATACAGAGTAAAGCTCCCTCTACACTGTCCCCCCATCCCAGGGACAGCACAGGGTTAGATACAGAGTAAAGCTCCCTCTACACTGTCCCCCCATCCCAGGGACAGGGACGGCACAGGGTTAGAGAAAGAGTAAAGCTCCCTCTACACTGTCCCCCCATCCCAGGGACAGGGACAGCACAGGGTTAGAGAAAGAGTAAAGCTCCCTCTACACTGTCCCCCATGCCAGGGACAGGACGGGGTTAGATACAGAGTAAAGCTCCCTCTACACTGTCCCCCCATCCCAGGGACAGCACAGGGTTAGATACAGAGTAAAGCTCCCTCTACACTGTCCCCCCATCCCAGGGACAGCACAGGGTTAGATACAGAGTAAAGCTCCCTCTACACTGTCCCCCCATCCCAGGGACAGGGACAGCACAGGGTTAGAGAAAGAGTAAAGCTCCCTCTACACTGTCCCCCCATCCCAGGGACAGGACGGGGTTAGATACAGAGTAAAGCTCCCTCTACACTGTCTCCTCATCCCAGGGACAGGGACAGCACGGGGTTAGATACAGAGTAAAGCTCCCTCTACACTGTCCCCCATCCCAGGGACAGCACGGGGTTAGATACAGAGTAAAGCTCCCTCTACACTGTCCCCCCCCCCATCCCAGGGACAGGACGGGGTTAGATACAGAGTAAAGCTCCCTCTACACTGTCCCCCCATCCCAGGGACAGGACAGGGTTAGATACAGAGTAAAGCTCCCTCTACACTGTCTCATCAATCACTCCCAGGACGGGCAGCACGGTGGCTCAGTGGTTAGCACTGCTGCCTCACAGCACCAGGGTCCCAGGTTCGATTCCCGCCTCGGGGCGACTGACTGTGTGGAGTTTGCACGTTCTCCCCGTGTCTGCGTGGGTTTCCTCAGGGTGCTCCGGTTTCCTCCCAATGCCCAAAGGTGTGCAGGTCAGGGTGGATTGGCCGTGGGAAATTGTCCCTAGTGTTAGATCCATCAGTCAGAGGGAAATGGGTCTGGGTGGGTTACTCTTCAGAGGGTCAGCGTGGACTTGTTGGGGCGAAGGGCCTGTTTCCACACTGTAGGGGATCTAATCTAATCGACAGGGACAGCACAGGGTTAGATACAGAGTAGAGCTCCCTCTACACTGTCCCCCCATCCCAGGGACAGGACGGGGTTAGATACAGAGTAAAGCTCCCTCTACACTGTCCCCCCCCATCAAACTCGCCCAGGACAGGGACAGCACGAGATGAGACACAGAGTGAAGCATTCTCTACACTATTTACCACCCCCCCCCCCCCCGACAAATCAAACATTCCCAGGACAAAGTACAGAGATTAGATACAGAGTATATTGTCCTGTACAATGTGAGTCAGAGAGAAATACAGACTCCGGAAGTGAAAGGTGAGAGTTTAACAAGAATTTAATCAGCGTTGTGAAGCTATGGTAAATTGGGGTGGAGGAAGTCAGAATTTGGTGTTTGCAAAATGCTCAGGGGAGTTAACCGTTGCATGGTCCCTTTAGGAGATGATGTTTTCTTTTGTGCGCTTAGAGATTTAAAACGCAAGTACAGAAAGAGAGAGAGAGAGAGATGCTGGACCGACACATCTTGTACGGCAAGCAGCATTTATTACCAAGGTAGAAAGGTTTCTGAATTTGACTATTCAATTTGAGCCAGGCCCTGAGAAGCCAAACACACACATTCAATTTAAAGCTGATGGCTTCGACGTTCGAAATAACCACAGGACAGACGGCTGAGGGGTTCCTGACAGAAGGAGGCACAGGACATTCTGAAAGGCACGCAGACCTTGGTTGGGGGGGGGGGGGGTAACCTTGAGAGACGAAATGCTGTGTCTTTTCTGCTTGAGTGGGACTCTTATCTATTGGAACAGCACGCCAATGACAACCGTGTTTTACTCAGTCGCTGGAAGGGATTTATTCAGTTCGAGAATGGTTCGGCTCGCAGCCTGAGAGAAGCACTGATCCTTGCAGATTTGGCCAGCGATTTATTGCGAGTAACCGCAGCAAGTTGCAGAAGAGCAAGGGGACACAACTTGCAGCCCCCTTGCACAGACCACAGGGCGGGACTCCCTCAGCACT
>NW_025182081.1:0-2529 GCF_004010195.1 Chiloscyllium plagiosum | reverse complement strand
ACGCAGACACGGGGAGAATGTGCAAACTCCACACAGACAGTTATCTGAGGTAGGAATCGAACCTGGGTCCCTGGTGCTGTAAGGCAGCAGTGCTAACCACTGAGCCACCGTGCCACCCCTGTGCAGCCAACTGTGTTTATGTGGTGAGTCCAGTTGTGTTTGTGATCAATAATAACCATCAGGATGTTGATAGCGGGAGATTCAGTGATGGTAACACCATTGAATGTCAAGGACAATGGTTAGATTGTCCCTTACTGGTGATGGTCATAGCCTGGCATTTGTGTGTGTCAATATTACTTTCCATTTGTCAGCTCAAGCCTGGATATTGTCCAGATCTTGTTGCATTTGAACATGGACTGCTTTAGTATCTGAGGAGTCGCAAATGGTGCTAAACATTGTGCAATCATCAACAAACATCCCCACTTCTGATGGAGTGATGAAGGGAAAGTCATTGATGAAGCAACTGAAGATGTTTGGGGCTAGGACTACCCTGAGGAACTCCTGCAGAGATGGCCTAGTCCAGAGATGACTGACCCCCAACAACCACAACCATCTTCCTATGTATCAAGTATGACTCCAACTACCAAAGAGCTATCCCCATGATACCCACTGATTCCAGTTGTGCTGGGACTGCATGATACCACACTTGGTCGAATGCAGCCTTGATGTCAAGGGCTGTCACTCTCACCTCCCCTCTGGAATTCAACTCAATTGTTTGAACCAAGGCTGTAACAAGGTCAGAAACAGAGTGGCCCTGGTGGAACCCAAACTGGGCAGCACTGAGCAGGTAAGTACTGAGTAGGTACTGCTTGTTAACACTGTTGATGCCACCTTCCATCACTTTACTCTTGATCTAGAGTAGACAGATGGGGCGGTAATTGGCCAGGTTGGATTTGTCCGGCTTTTTATGTACAGGATATCATTGAGCAATTTTTACACACTGCCAGGTCGATGCCAGTGCTGTAATTGTATTGGAACAGCTTGGGGAGCGGCAAATTCTAGAGCACAAGTTTTCAGTACTATTGCCAAAATATTGTCAGAGTCCATAGCCTTTGCAGTATCCAGTGCCTCCAACTGTTTAATGATATCACATGGAGTGAATCGAATTGGCTGAAGAATGGTATCTGTAACACTGGGGACCACTGGTGGAGGCCGAGGTGGTTCATCTACTTGGTACTTCTGGCTGAAGATGGCTGCGAGAGCTTCAGCCTTATCTTTTGCACTGACGTGCTGGGCTCTTGCATCATTGAGGATGGGGATATTTGTGGAGTCGCCTCCTCCAGTCAGTTGTTTAATCGTCCACCATCATTCATGATGGGATGTGACAGGAGTGCACGTTTAGATCTGATCCATTGGTTGTGGAATCATGTAGCTCTATCACTTGCTGCTTATGCTGTTTGCCATGAAAGTAGTCTTGTTTGGTGGCTCCACCAGGTTGATAAGTTATCCTCATGTATGCCTACTACTGCTCCTGGCATGCCCTCCTGCACTCTCCATTGAACCAGGGTTGATACCCTGGCTTTATGGTAATGGTTGAGTGGAGGTTATGCTGGGCCATGAGGTTGCAGGTTGTGCTGGAGTACAGTTCTGCTCCTGTTGAGTTGATGGCCCAGAGCACCTCATGGGTGCCCAATCTTGAGTCGCTAGATCTGTTCAAAGACTTCCCATTTAGCACAGTGACAGTGCCAGACAACGTGATGGAGGTTATTCTCAATGTGAAGTCAAGTTTTCGTCTCCACAAGGGCTGTATGGTGGTCGCGCTTACTGAGACTGTTTTGGATAGATGCATCTGCAGCTGGCAGATTGGTCAGCATGAGGTAGAGTATCTTTTTCCCTCACTGGGTTTGTGGCAGGTTGTGAAGGAACCAGTCTCGCAGCTATATCCTTAAGGACTCTATTAGATAGATTAGTAGTACTGCTGCCAATCCACTCTTGATGGTGGACGTTGAAATACCCCACCCAGATTACACTTTGTGCCTTTGCCACCCTTAGTGCTTCCTCCAAATATTGTTCAATACGGAGGAGTACTATTCATTAGCTGAGGGAGGACAGCGTGTGGAAATCAGCAGGCTCTATTAGATAGATTAGTAGTACTGCTGCCAATCCACTCTTGATGGTGGACGTTGAAATACCCCACCCAGATTACACTTTGTGCCTTTGCCACCCTTAGTGCTTCCTCCAAATATTGTTCAATACGGAGGAGTACTATTCATTAGCTGAGGGAGGACAGCGTGTGGAAATCAGCAGGTAGTTTCCTTGCCCATGTTTGACCTGAAGCTATAAGACTTCATAGGGTCCAGAATCAATGTGGAGGACTCCCAGAGAAACTCCCTCCAGACTGTATACCACTGTGCCACCACCTCTGCTGGATGTATCCTGCCAGTAAGACAGGATACATCCAGGGTTGGTGGTGGTGGTGGTGTAGGGGGGATTGCCTGTAAGGTATAATTCTGTGAGTATGACTATGTCAGGCTGTTACTTGACTAATGGGTGAGACAGCTCTCCCAATTTTGGCTCGAGCTTTCAGAT
>NW_025182080.1:0-2529 GCF_004010195.1 Chiloscyllium plagiosum | reverse complement strand
AATTGTTTTTGGGATTCACCTAACTAGCGATGAGCACATTGCTGGCTAGGTGAACAAATATTTTTAAAAATGGACAACTGCAACTATTACTGTGAACTTCAATTTTGAGGATCCAAATCAGATTGATGTCTTTCACACAGTACCTAAGTGTAATTGTTAGATTTTATTCTCTAAAGTCAGTTCGGTTGCTTGCTTTCAAATCCATCTTTGGATGTTAATCTGCTCTGGTAATTTTAAAATTTGAATATTGAACTAGAAGCTGCAAGATGCTATTCACCTGCCTCTTTATGCCTATGAAAAGAAGTCAGTTAATGAGCATAATTATGTTCATTATCAACAGGGCAAGTATGAATGTACTTCAATGTTCTTTTCAGACAAAATGTAAACTTTAGACTTTGTATTTAAAAATATAAAAAAGTATATCTGAGTAATTATTTCCTCAATTTAATATTGTTCAAGAGGATAGAGATCCATGCTTTATATTCAAGAATTTTCTCATAAATGGGCAAGGGTATCAAATGTTAATTGTGATGATAAATTGCAATCTCTGAATGTATCTTTTGTTCCTGTTCCTAATAATTGTGCTGAAAACCCAGAATCATACATCAATGCTGTAAGTAAATTAATTTGAAGTACATAGTAATGCACAAGATAAAATACATTTTCGATTCTCTAACTGGTTGGCATGAGATTCCTTTTCTGAAATTACAGTAATTTTGTGAACTTACAACATGATTGAGAAAATTGAGGCAGCACAGTGGCTCAGTAGTTAGCACTGCTACTTCACAGCACCGGGGACCCAAGTTCAATTCCAACTTTGGGTGACTGTGCAAACTCTACACAGACATTGTCCCCGTGTCTGCTTAGGTTTCCTCAGGTTGCTCTGGTTTCCTCAGGTTGCTCCAGTTTCCTGCCATAGTCCAAAGTGTGCAGGTTTGGTAGATTTGCCATGGTAAATTGCCCTGTTGTATCCAAGGATGTGTAGTCTAGGTGGATTAGCCATGGGAAATACACGGACATAGGGATATGTCGGGAGGTGGGTCTGGCTGGGATGCTTTCTTCCGCCGCCTCCGAGCTTACTTTCACAATCAGGACTCCTGCCCACCTTCCAAGGACCCCTTCGCCCACCTCCAACACACTGCATCCACCTGGAAAAACACTCCGTGTTGGCCTATTACCCGCCCTCGACCTCATCATCTCCAATGCCACCGGGACATTAACCACCTCAACCTGTCTACCCACTCCAACCTCTCACCCTCACAACGCGCAGCCCTCCAATCCCGACCTCCCAATCAAGCCAGCAGATAAAGGGGGTGCAATGGTAGTCTGGCGCACTGACCTCTACACCGCTGAAGCCAGACGCCAGCTTGAGGACACCACTTCCTACCGCTCCCTCGACCATGACCCCACCCCCATCACCAAACCATCATCTCCCAGACTATACAGAACCTCATCACCTCAGGAGATTTCCCACCCACAGCTTACAACCGCATAGTCCGGGAACCCCGCTCGGCCCGGTTCTACCTCCTTCCCAAGATCCACAAGCCTGACCACCCTGGCCGACCCATTGTCTCAGTATGCCCCACTGAACTCATTTCTACCTATCTTGACACTGTCCTATCCCCCCAGTCCAGGAACTCCTCATATACGTTCGAGACACCACCCACACCCTCCACCTCCTCCAAGACTTCTGTTTCCCTGACTCCCAATGCCTCATCTTCACCATGGATATCCAGTCCCTCTACACATCCATCCGCCATGACGAGGGCCTCCAAGCCCTCCGTTTCTTCCTCTCCCGACGTCTCCAACAGTACCCTTCCACCGACACTCTCATTCATTTGGCCCGAACTGGTCCTCACCCTTAACAATTTCTCCTTTGAATCCTCCTACTTCCTCCAGACCAAAGGGGTAGCCATGGGCACACGTATGGGCCCCAGCTATGCCTGTCTCTTTGTTGGCTACGTAGAACAGTCGATCTTCCCTAATTACACCGGCACCACTCCTCACATCTTCCTCCGCTACATTGATGACTGCATTGGCGCCACCTCATGCTCCCAAGAGGAGATTGAGCAATTCATCAACTTCACCAACACATTCCACCCTGACCTTAAATTTACCTGGACCATCTCTGACACCTCCCTCCCCTTCCTGGACCTCTCCATCTCCATTAATGACGACCGACTTGACACCGACATTTTTTACAAACCCACCGACTCCCACAGCTACCTGGATTACACCTTTCTCACCCTACCTCCTGCAAAAATGCCATCCCGTATTCCCAATTCCTCCGCCGTATCTGCTCCCAGGAGGACTAGTTCCACCACAGAACACACCAGATGGCCTCCTTCTTTAGAGACCACAATTTCCCTTCCCACGTGGTTAAAGACGCACTCCAACACATCTCGTCCACATCCCGCACCTCCGCCCTCAGATCCCACCCCTCCAACCGTAAAAAGGATAGAACGTCCCTGGTGGTCACCTTCCACCCTATCAATCTTCGCATAAACCAAATCATCCGCCGACATTTCC
>NW_025182079.1:0-2528 GCF_004010195.1 Chiloscyllium plagiosum | reverse complement strand
ATAATTCACTTCATGTTAAGTATCAGCACAGCCGTCTCCTGGTGTGAGACCATAGGTTATGCTGAAATAAATGACACAGCGCTGTGACCATCTCATTGTCTAAACAAACCGGCTTCACACATTACACCTGGAATAGGTTCAACATTGAAAAATAATCCAGGAAATCCCAAAGAGGAGATTGTAGTGCCCTGCTCCCCACTGTTTACAGAGCTTCCCTTCTCTGCAGTCTCTGCTCCATTTGTTAGCCGTGTTTAAGACCCAGATAGACTGAATGCCCTGCCCACACCTTGATCATAGTGGGTTCACCAGACCCTCAGCCGTCCCTGAATGAATGCAGCAGCTTGTACACAAACCTGAGTAAACCATTTACAGAACCTTCACTGATGTTCCAGTGACAGGAGCAGGTCAAATACATGTATACATGGCACACCCACTATGTGTTGAAAATCCCTTCGTTGTCAGATTTGTTGTTGGTTGCTGATGAACCGTTACATCTTTTCACAGTCCCACTGACCTGAAATATTTGCAATTCCAGTCTCCATAGAAGTAGAATTGCACCATTTTCTGTACCTCAGTCACGATGACAGCAGCGCCACTATTGCATGGGGAGGTGATTAGAGAACACGGGGAGGCGATGGTCCAGCCAGTGGTCTATTAATCCAAGGATCCAGGTAATACCCAAGACCCTAGATTTGATCCAGCCAAGGGCAGATGTTGGAATTTGAATTCAATCAAATATGTGGAATTATGAATCAAATGAAACTATGAAACCATCGTTTGTTGTCAGGAAAACCCATCTGGCTCCCGAATGTCCTTCAGGGAAGGAAATTTACCAGCGTCACCTGTTCTGGCCTATATTTGACTCCAGACTCTCAGCAACAGGGTTGACTCTCAGCTGCCCTTCGAAATGGCCAAGTCAACCAATCAGCTGTATCAATCACTACAAAGTCTCAGAGAAATGAAACTGAATGTGCCGAGGCACCTGCAGTTAGTCAAGAAGGCAGTTCAGCAGCATCTTCTCAAGGGCAATTGGCAGGGGAAATAAATGCTGGTCCAGTCAGCGATACCCAAGTCCCATTAGTGAATATAAGGAGATGAACACACTCTGGGAAGAGACTGAGGGGACATAACTCAGTTTAAACAGGCACTTGGAATGATTTTCAAGAGTATAGGAATAGGCGAAAAACAAATAAGATTCATGGTATATTTTATTTCCATCCCAGCCGATCAACAATCCCTTTCTTTGCTTCTCTTTCTCTCCCTCTCCACCCCACCCACTCTCCTTCTGTTCGACTCAGTCCTTGTCCCCTTGACAACAAACAAATCCGTCCCTAAAATAATCACAATCTTTCAGTTTCAGTTCTCACGTATTGTCAGTGGACTTGAAATGCGAACTCATTTTTTTCTCTTGACACAGGCAGGCAAATATCATCCTTTACCCCACTACTTCTTTTTTGTTTCCAAATGGCAGTATCTTCCTTTGTTTGATTTAACTCTTTTTTTTAATTCCATGGGAATGTCGGCATCACTGGGAGGGACAGCATTTCATGACCATCACTGATTGACCTTGACGATGAGGCCATTCCACAAGGCAGAATAGAGCTGAAAATATGTTGCTGGAAAAGCGCAGCAGGTCAGGCAGCATCCAAGGAACAGGAGAATCGACGTTTCGGGCATAAACCCTTCTTCAGGGCTAATGCCCGTAACGTCGATTCTCCTGTTCCTTGGATGCTGCCTGACCTGCTGCGCTTTTCCAGCAACACATTTTCAGCTCTGATCTCCAGCATCTGCAGCCCTCACTTTCTCACAAGGAAGAACAGAGCCAAGCACAATGTTGTGAGTCTGAAGGCACACTTAACCCAAGCCAGAGAAGAATGTTCGATTTCTTTCCCAAACGATATCAGCGAAACAGCTCGGGTTTTAGACAAAATCCTTAGGGACTTATGGTTGTTATTATTGAAATTCAATTTTTTTCCAGTTCTAGTCATTTCAATTTAAGGTCTGTTATAAGTTGTTGTTTGATATGAATGAATGTCTTCAGATAATGAGCTTGAGTCTCTGAATTTCCCTTCCTGTGTCATTAATACTCTGGCACAGTGTCCATATCATGGATTTACTTTAGTGGCAAAAAACAAGTTTGTTCTGAAAATATTTGCAGCTGGAAGCATGACTGGAAGAGAGTTGCAACAGTAAAATCTGAATTTTACCAAGGCTTAGATAATTGTTGATTCAGCAACAGTACTGAACTGCTGGGTGGAGTCTGGTGATATGATGGAGCTGGCAATGGACAGGTTTGATGATGGACACAATACTAAGACATAAATTGGTTCAGGGCAAAAAGGGGCCTCGACATTGTGAGCAGTCTCGGTATCAGATGTGTGTGAGGCAGAGGTCTGACATTTGTGGATAATGAATGTAGTTTTCAATTGAAACTGAAGTTAAAAGATTCTGTCCTTGTCAAACATAGACAACAGAAATAGCAATGGAGTACAACCTGGTTTAGGGAATGAATAAATGGATAGACATAA
>NW_025182078.1:0-2528 GCF_004010195.1 Chiloscyllium plagiosum | reverse complement strand
AAGTACTGTACAGAAAACAGACACCAGTGAGGGCCAAGTCCCAATAAACTCCTGTACCGAAAACACACACCAGTGAGGGTACAGTCACTATAAATTACTGTGCAGAAAACACATCCCAGTGAGGGTACAGACACTATAAACTACTGTACAGAAAACACACACCAGTGAGGGTACAGTCACTATAAATTACTGTCCAGAAAACACACACCAGTGAGGGTACAGTCAGTATAAAATACAGGACAGAAAACACACACCAGTGAGGGCACAGTCACAATAAAGTGCTGTACAGAAAATACACACCAGTGAGGGTACAGTACTATAAACTACTGTACAGAAAACACACACCAGTGAGGGTACAGTCACTATAAATTACTGTCCAGAAAACACACACCAGTGAGGGTACAGTCAGTATAAAATACAGGACAGAAAACACACAGCAGTGAGGGTAGAGTCACTATAAACACCTGTACAGAAAACACACACTGGAGAGGGTACAGTCACTATTAAGTACTGTACAGAAACAGACAGCAGTGAGGGTACAGACACTATGAATTACTGTAAAGAAAACACACCAGTGAGGGTACAGTCACTATACACTACAGTATAGAAAACACACGCCAGTGAGGGTACAGTCACAATAAAGTACTGAACAGAAAACACACACCAGTGAGGGTACAGCCACTATAAACTACCGTACAGAAAACACACACCACTGAGGGTACAGTCACTATAAAGTACAGTTCAGAACACACACCAGTGAGGGTGCAGTCACTATAAAGTACAGTACAAAAAACACACACCAGTGAGGGTACAGTCACGATGAACATACGGAACAGAAAACACACACCAGCGAGGGTACAGACAATATAGAGTCAATATAAACTCCTATACAGAAAACACTTACCAGTGAGGATACAGTCACTATAAAGTACTGTACAGAATACAGACACCAGTGAGGGCCGAGTCACAATAAACTCCTGTACAGAAAACACACACCAGTGAGGGTACAGTCACTATAAATTACTGTCTGGAAAATACACACCAGTGAGGGTACAGTCACTATAAATTACTGTGCAGAAAACACATCCCAGTGAGGGGACAGACACTATAAACTACTATACAGAAAACACACACCAGTGAGAATACAGTCACTACAAACTACTGTACAGATAATACACACCAGTGAGGA
Source organism: Chiloscyllium plagiosum (assembly GCF_004010195.1). Classification (NCBI taxonomy): domain Eukaryota; kingdom Metazoa; phylum Chordata; class Chondrichthyes; order Orectolobiformes; family Hemiscylliidae; genus Chiloscyllium; species Chiloscyllium plagiosum. Next base: position 1,339 of record NW_025182078.1, on the reverse strand, counting down.
TACAGTCACTATAAACTACTGTACAGAAAACACACACCAGTCAGGGTACAGTCATTATAATGGACTGTAAAGAAAACACAAACCAGTGAGGACACAGTCACTACAAAGTACTGTACAGAAAATACACACCAGTGAGTGCAAAGTGACGAGAAACTACTGTACAGAAAACACACACCAGTGAGGGTACAGTCAGTATAAAATACAGTACAGAAAACACACAGCAGTGAGGGTAGAGTCACTATAAACCCCTGTACAGAAAACACACACCAGTGAGGATACAGTCACTATTCAGGACTGTACAGAAAACAGACACCAGTGAGGGTAGAGTCACAATAAACTCCTGTACAGAAAACACACACCAGTGAGGGTACAGTCACTATAAATTACTGTACAGAAAACACACACCAGTGAGTGTAAAGTCACTAGAAACTCCTGTACAGAAAACACACACCGGTGAGGGTACAGTCAGTTTCAAATACTGTACAGAAAACACACAGCAGTGAGGGTAGAGTCACTACACATTACTGTGCAGAAAACAGACACCAGTGAGGGTACAGTCACGACAAACTACTGTACAAATAACAAAAACCAGTGAAGATACAGTCACTATAAATTACTGTACAGAAAACACACACCAGGAGGGTAGAGTCACTATAAAGTACAGTACAGAAAACACACACCAGTGAGGATACAGTCACTATAAATTACTGTACAGAAAACACACACCAGTGAGGATACAGTCAGTATAAAGTACTGTACAGAAAACACACACCAGTGAGGGTACAGTCACTATAAAGCACAGTTCAAAAGCACACACACCAGTGAGGGTACAGTCACTAAAAAACAATGTACAGAAAACACACACCAGTGAGGGTACGGTCACAATAAAGTACTGCACAGAAAACACACACCCGTGAGGGTACAGTCACTATAAAGTGCTGTCCAGAAAACACACACCAGTGTGGGTACAGTCACGATACAGTGCTGTACAGAAAATACACACCAGAGAGGACACAGTCACGATAAAGTACTCCACAGAAAACACACACCAGTGAGGATACAGTCACGATAAAACACTGCACAGAAAATACACACCAGTGAGGATACAGTCACTATAAAGTACTGTACAAGAAACACACACCAGTGAGGGTACAGTCACTATAATGTACTGTACAGAAAACACACACCAGTGAGGGTACAGTCACTATAATGTACTGTACAGAAAACACACACCAGTGAGGTTACAGTCACTATAAAGTGCTGTACAGAAAACACACACCATTGAGGACAGAGTCAATATTAAGTACTGTACAGAAAACACACACCAGTGAGGGTACAG
>NW_025182077.1:0-2528 GCF_004010195.1 Chiloscyllium plagiosum | reverse complement strand
TGCCACTCCTCGTGTTTCAGCATCACCATTTCTTCATCTCTCACAGATCTACAGATTAAACACTCTGCTTATTCCCTCTATCCTCATGTTATCATCATCCGTGTCTGTGGTAAGGAGATCATTCCTTACAAAGGAGATCAAATCTGTACAGAGTGCCCCAAATACTCTCTCAGCAAGGCTCTACAACAGCAGGAAGATGGCTTTACTTATGTATTCGAATCATCTTACGATGAAGGACAGCATACTATTGACTGCACCCATTATTTACACAGGGTTTGATTCAGACCGGTCAGCATCGACTTGTGAGTGGGAGATCATGCTTCCCAAATTTGTTAGCGTTCTTTGATGAAGTGACCAAGAAGATTGATGAGGGCCGAGCATTAGACGTAGACTCGATGGATTTCAGTAAGGCCTTTGATCAGGTACCTCCCGTGTCAGGCTGCTCTGGAAGGTTACATCGCGTGGAATGCTGGTGGAACTGGCCCATTGGATACACAATTTGCTTGATGGTAGGAAGCAGAGGGTTCAGTGGAAGGATGTTTGTCAGACTGGAGGCTGGGTCCATTGCGGTTTGTTATCCATGATTGTGGTTGAGAATGTACAAGACATAATTAGTAAGTTTGCAGATGGCACTAAAATAAGTGGTATCGTGATCAGTGAGGCCGTCTATCAGAAATTGCAGCAGGACATTTATTAGGTGGGAACGTAATTTGAGAAATGGCAAATGGAGATTAATATAGACGTGTGAGGTCTTGCATTTTGGAAACTCAAATCAAGGTCGGAGTTTCACGGTGTATGGAAGGGCCTTAAGGGGTGTAGTGGGCAGAAAGACCTTAGCGTTCAGGTGCACAGTTCTCTGAGAGTGGAATCATAGGTGGACAGGGCAGTGAAGAAGGATTTTGGCGCACTGGCCTTCATCGAGCAGGACATTGAATATAGAAGTTGAGAAGTTATTTTGCAGTTACGCAGAACATTGGAAAGCCCTCATTTGGAGTATTGTGTTCAGTTTTTGTCACCTTGTTATGGGGTGGAGAAAGATGCAGAAGAAATTGACAAGGACTTTGCCAGGACCCAATGATCTGAGTTATAGGGAGAGTTTGGGCAAGCTAGGACCTTTTCTTCATAGTGTAGGAGACTGAGGGAGTCCGTATAGAGCTGTTATGATCACGAGGCGAATGGATAGGGTTAATACTCTGAGTTTTTTCCCAAAATGTAGAGAATCGAGGATTAGAGAGGATCAGTTTAAGGTTAGAGGAGAAGGAATAAAAGGGAACCTGAGGGACCACTTATTTACTCATAGGATGGTACGTGGATGAGCTGCCAGCAGATGTGGTTGAAGGGGGTACATTAACAACATTGCAAAAGTATTTGAATAAATATGTGGATAGGAAAGGACTAGAAGGATATGGGCCAACTACAGGGAAATGGGGTTAGTGTGGATGGACATTTACAAGGTGGAGTCGAACCCCTCTATTAATTAAAACCAAACACCCAGAAAAGCTTGCCTCACCTCATAATCCGTTAAAATATTACTGGCACATATCTCCTACATTCCACTATTTAAACAAAAATTAACAAGTTAGTTTCTTAACTTTAATAGTGAACACTAAACAACAACTATTCACAAATACAAGCTCCTCTTTTTTTAACTACTTACTATCATACTCCAACTCTGTAAATTTTTTAACTACTTACTATCATACTCCAACTCTGTAAAAATATGCTGTTCCAACAACCCACATGTTAAACAGGACAATCTCAATACCACACAGTCTGCATCTTCCCCCCAGTGTTCACTCCTCCAGCTGCTGATCTCCCTGGGTCATGTTTTGTTTTTTCTGCAAGTAGGTTTGACATGAACATGTATCTTGGATGGAGAGTGTTTGAGATGACCAGTTAGCTATCCTGCTCTACAACAGTTACTCTGTTGTTGGATGGCAGTAGCTCTCCCTCTAGTGTTCAAAATGCTGGGTTTATATACTTCCCATGATACAGTATTTCTCATATATTGATTGCTTTCCGAGTGTGCAAACAATAATATTCAAATCCCTTTGGCTTCTGGCTTCCTGAACGTAATTTAAACTCTTTGCTTGCATTTGAATTGCTGTCAAAATAGCAACCAAAACCCAGGTATCAATTTCCAGCTCATGGTGATATGTGAAACAGCCTGACCTTTAACTGGTACCTGTGGCTATACTTTCTATTCAGCAAAACCCGTTTTGTCTTAAAGTGACCAGACATACTTTCGACTTCATAACACTTCCCCACTTCAAAAAAGGAAATGAAACATCCGAATGAAAAGATGTCATCATTCCTTTTCCTCTAATTCTTAATGCCATCATTATGAAATACAAAAGTATTAATCTCAGTTATACCATTCATATTGATTCTGCACACATATATAACACTAGAATAAGTCAAATATTATCAAAACGTTTTCCTTTAAATCCACGATAACACATCTGCTATCATAGCATGTACATTTTGTAAGTTTTAAGTCAGTAACATAAGACTCCAATGAAATAGTC
>NW_025182076.1:0-2528 GCF_004010195.1 Chiloscyllium plagiosum | reverse complement strand
TAACTGTGCAGCTCTTACAGGAGCCGGGCCAGACATAATGGATTGAATGGTCGCGCTGTGTACTGGAAAATTGTATGATTCTTATATGATGGACAGCTGACCAAGCCTTGTTCAAAGAGGGGTGGTTTAGACCAATCTCAAAGAAGGCGATAGACGTGGTTAATGTTCAGCAGTTTAGGGTGCAACAGACATCTTGAGGCGGGGCCAATATAGACAGATTTATTAATACAACATAGATCAAAGAAGACTGGACTTAGAGGAATGCAATACCAAGATTTTTCAATCTGCAACCACTGCAGATATCAGACCAAAAGACGGAGGATCAGGCGTAGGCTGTTCAGGCCATCGACTCTGTTCTGCCATTCACTGAGATTGTGAATGATCTCATCATCCACAAATCCAATTTCCTGCCTTATCTCAATACTTCATCGATTCCACTGAGGCTTGAAAAGTCTGTCTATCTCATCTTTGAACATACCGAATTTTTCAAGCTCGACAGCCCTCTTGCCTAAAGAATTCCCTGGATTTGCAAGAATCCAATCGAAGAAACTCGGCCTCAACACTGTTGTAAATCGTTGCCGCTTTGTTCTGAGATGAGACCCTCCGATCCTAACCTCTGCGACAAGGGCAATCAACCTCACATCAGTTTAACGGTAAAGTCCTTCAAGAGTCATTCATTCTTTAATAAGCTCGCTTCGTACTCGTCGAAACCCCAACGCGTTCTCATCCAGACTAATGAACCTCTCCTGTGAAGTCAGTCCCTCCACAACTGGCATCAGCCCAATGAACTTTCTGTGGTCTGCTTTTGTTCAGACAACGTATTCGAGACTGTTCACAATATTCTAATTGTGCTGACTAGTGTTTTGTTCTTCCTTTAATGAAGCATCCTACTTTTAAAATCCAATGCATTTGAAATTAAAGTCCGGCAAACCCATGTATATAATAAAGCAAATCTGGTGAAGTGTTTGCAAATCCATCTGCTACAGAGATGTTATAACACAACTTTGGAGCAGGTAGAATTTGAACCCTCCCTTGCACCACGACATCCCACGATCTCTGCATTGTCACATTACAATCACAAATCTGAGAGGCCAGGGAATATCTCCTTGGCGATCAATATTTGCAATAAGAAAGAATGCATGCGTACACATTTTTGGATAGCCTGGGAATTACGATTGGTATTTTCCTGTGTGCAATTTTATTTCGCTCCAAGAATACAGAAAAACGAAGGAATGAATGTTGATGTGAATGAACACTCATGATCAACCCGAACGGCAGCAAAGAGTACAATGGCCACTGTTAAAAACAGTGTTTCACTCGGTTGCTCACGAGAAGCTGTGCTAATTGCTGCAAGTCAGATGAACTGGAGTACTTGCAATTATCGTTGATTTTCACAAACACTAAGTTTCCACGCATTAAAAGCAGTGTGGCCCACATCATCACTATAGTTGTGAGAGGAAGGATGAAAAGACTGAAGCACACATCCTCATTTTATGGGTTGAAAGACTGCGCTGCTGTTTTCATCACTGACAGAATGATGACTGTCACCTGTTTGAATTCATTTTAAAATTAGATCGCCAACTGACACAGGGAGTGAGGAATGGAAGCTTAAAACTGTCTCTTTCATGTTTACGGTATATACCAAACAGAGTTATTGGCCTGAGTAACTAGTGAGGTGAAGAAGATCAAAATAATTTAGTCATAGGAATTCAGGAACATAATAAAGCCATTTAGATTCGCGAACCTGCTCAGCCGCTCGGATAACCAAATGTTATCTGTGGGATAACAACATATCTTTGCCTTTAACCCATATGCCTTAACACTTTAGCTCAATAAAAATGCGTATATCTCAGATTTAAAAGTAACAATTGAATTATTATTCACCACCATTTGAGCACGAGCGTTCCTGAGGGCCACTACGCTTTGTTTGCAGAAGGGCTTTCTGTTATCTCTCCCGAATGACTTCACAGTAATTCTTACAAAATGCTGTGGACATCGCTTACAGGAACCAGCAATTATTGCCTATTATTATTATTTGGCCTCACGAGAAGATGTTGGAGAGATGCCTTCTTCATCTTTTGCGGTCTCTGTGCTATTGGTTGACCCACAATACCCTTAGAGAGGGAATTCTGGAATTCGTCCAAGCACATTCTTTACTTTTAATTCAACTGTGGATATAATTACGTATTACGTCTGTCGTCAGCAAAGTTTTGGAAAGAGTTCTGACGGATAACATGTATGACTATTTTGTAAAGCATAGTGTGGTTAAAAGCAGCCAGCATGGCTTTGTGAGGGGCAGGTCATGCCTCACAAATAATATTGAGTTATTTGAGGAGGTGACGAGACAGGTTGTCGACCAGTGGATGTGGTGTATATGGACTTCAGCATGGCATTTGATAGGATTCCACAGAGTCGGCTCATTCATAAAGTCAGGAAGTATGGGATAAAGGGAAATGTGGATATCTGGATTCAGAATTGGCTTGCTGGCAGAAGAGAGAGAATGTTTGTAGATGAAAATTATTCTCCCT
>NW_025182075.1:1800-2528 GCF_004010195.1 Chiloscyllium plagiosum | reverse complement strand
GTGAGGGTCAGGCTGGGGGCGGTGTGCGGGTAGAATTGTGGGTCAGGCTGGATCGGTGTTTGACAGAGGTGAAGGACAGCCTGGGGGCGTGTTGGACGGATGTGAAGGTCAATCTGGGGGTGGTGTTGGACAGCGGTGAGGGTAAGGCTAGGGGCGGTGAGTAGACGGCGATGAGTGTCAGGTTTGGGGTGGTGTGTGTATGGCGGCAAGTGTCAAGCTGGGGATGGTGTCGGATGGCAATGAGTGTCAGGCTTGGGACAGTGTGTAGACGTCGGTAAGGGTCAGGCTGTGGGCAGTGTGTAGACAGCAATGAGTGTCAGGCTTGGGGCGGTGTGTAGACGGCAGTGAGGGTCAAACTGGGGACAGTGTGCAGACAGCAAGGAGTGTCAGGCCTGGGACAGTGTGTAGACGGCGGTGAAGGTCAGGCTGGGGACAGTGTGACGACAGCAATGAGTGTCAGGCTTGGGGCGGTGTGTGGATGGCGGTGAGGGTCAGGCTTGGAGCGGTGTGTGTATGGCGGCGAGGGTCAGGCTGGGGGTGGTGATGGTCAGACTGTGGGTGGCGTTGGACAGCAGTGAGTGTCAGGATGGGGCGGTGTGGGGACAGCAGTGAGGTTCAGGGTGGGGGTGTTGTGTGGATGGCAGAGGGGTCAGGCTGGAGGCAGTGTGTGGAGGGGGGAGGGGGTCAGGCTGGGGGCGGTGATGGTCAGACTGGGGGTGGCGTTGGAC
>NW_025182075.1:0-621 GCF_004010195.1 Chiloscyllium plagiosum | reverse complement strand
GTGTTTTGGGTCAGTGATTGTCAGGTTTGGGCGGTGTGTGGATGGCAGAGAGGGTCAGGCTGGGGGCAGTGTGTGGACAGCGGAAGAGGTCAGGCTTGGGGCGGTGTGTGGACGGCAGTGAGGGTCAGCCTTGGGGTGGTGTGTGGACGGCAGTGAGGGTCAGGCTTGGTGCGGTTTGTGGACGGCAGTGAGGTTCAGGCTGGGGGCGGTGTTGGACGGCAATGAGTGTCAGGTTTGGATAGGTGTGTGCATGGCAGAGAGGGTCAGGGTGTGGGTGGTGTTGGACAGCGGTGAGGGTCAAGCTGGGGGCAGTGTGTAGACAGCAATGAGTGTCAGGCCTGGGGTGGTGTGTAGACGTCGGCAAGGGTCAGGCTGGGCACGGTGTGCAGAAGGCAATGAGTGTCAGGCTTGGAGCGGTGTGTGTATAGCGGCGAGGGTCAGGCTTGAGACGGTGCTGGAAGTCAATGAGTGTCAGGCTTGGGTTGGTGTTGGACAGCAGCGAGGGTCAAGCTTGGGGCAGTGTGGAGACGGCGATAAGGGTCAGGCTGGGGACGGTGTGTAGATGGCAATGAGTGTCAGGCTTGCGGCGGTGTTGGACAGGAATGAGTGTCAGGATTGGGG
>NW_025182074.1:0-2528 GCF_004010195.1 Chiloscyllium plagiosum | reverse complement strand
CAGTGACCCAGTGTGGAGTGTGACAGCAGAGTCCCAGTATGAGTGTGACAGCAGTGACCCAGTGTGGAATATGACAGTAGTGACCCAGACTGGAGTGTGACACCAGTGACCCAGTGTGGAGTATGACAGTAGTGACCCAATATGAGTGTGACAGCAGTGATCTAGTGTAGAGTGTGACAGCAGTGACCCAGTGTGGAGTGTGACACCAGTGACACAGTGTGCAGTGTGACAGCAGTGACCCAGTGTGGAGTGTGACAGCAGTGACCCAGTGTTGAGTATGACAGAAGTGACCCAGTGTGGAGTGTGACAGTAGTGACCCAGTGTGGGCTGTGACAGCAGTGATCCACTGTGAGTGTGACAGCAGTGACCCAGTGCGGAGTGTGTCAGCAGTGGCCCAATGTCGATTGTGACAGCAGTAACCCAGTGTGTAGTGTGACGGCAGTTAAATAGTGTGGAGTGTGACAGCAGTGATCCAGTGTGTAGTGTGACAGCAGTGACCCAGTGTGGAGTGGAATAGCAGTGACCCAGTGTGAGTGTGACCGCGGTGACCCAGTGTGGAGTTGGATAGCAGTGACCAAGTGTGAGTGTGATGGCCATTAAACATTGTGGATTTTGCCTGAAGTGATCCAGAGTGGAGTGTGACAGCAGTGACCCAGTGTGAGTGTGACAGCAGTGACTCAGTGTGGTGCATGACAGCAGTGACGCAGTGTGAGTGTAGACACAGTGACCAAGTGTGGAATGTGATTGCAGTGACCCAGTGTGAGTGTGACAGCAGTGTCCCAGTGTGAGTGTGACAGCAGTGACTCAGGGTGGAGCATGACAGCAGTGACCCAGTGTGGAGCATGACAGCAGTGACCCATTGTGATTGTAGACACAGTGACCAAGTGTGGAATGTGATTGCAGTGACCCAGTGTGAGTGTGACAGCAGTGACTCAGTGTGGTGCATGCCAGCAGTGACCCAGTGTGAGTGGACACAGTGACCACGTCTGTAACGTGATTGCAGTGACCCAGTGTGGAGTATGACAGCAGTGACCCAGTGTGGAGTGTGATGGCAGTGACTCAGTGTAGAGTGTGATAGTTGTGACCCAGTGTGAGTGTGACAGCAGTGACCCAGTGTGAAGTGTGACAGCAGTGATCAAGTTTAGAGTGTGACAGCAGTGACCCAGTGTGGAGTGTGACAGCAGTGACCCAGTGTGTGTGTGACAGCAGTGACCCAGTGTAGAGTGTGACAGCAGTGACCCAGTGTGGAGTGTGACAGCAGTGACCCAGTGTGTGTGTGACAGCAGTGACCCAGTGTGGAGTGTGACAGCAGTGACTCAGTGAGAGAATGTGACAGCAGTGACCCAGTGTTGAGTGTGACAGCAGTGACTCAGTGAGAGAATGTGACAGAAGTGACTAAATGTGAGTATGACAGCAGTGACCAAGTGTGTGTGTGACGGCAGTGACCCAGTGTGGAGTGTGGACAGCAGTGACCCAGTGTTGAGTGTGACAGCAGTGACTCAGTGACAGAATATGACAGAAGTGACACAGTGTGAGTGAGACAGCAGTGACCAAGTGTGAGAGTATGACAGCAGTGACCCAGTGTGGAGTGTACAGCAGTGGCTCAGTGTGGAGTGTGAAAGGAGTGACCCAGTGTGTGTGTGACAGCAGTGACCCATGTTGAGTGTGACAGCAGTGACCCAGTGTGGAGTGTGACAGCAGTGACTCAGTTTGGAGTGTGACAGCAGTGACCCAGTGTGTGTGTGCAGTGACCCAGGGTGGAGTATGTCAGCAGTGACCCCGTGTGGAGTGTGACAACAGTGACCCAGTGTGTGTGTGACAGCAGTGGCTCAGTGTGGAGTGTGACAGCAGTGACCCAGTGTGCATGTGACGGCAGTGACCCAGTGTGTGTGTGACAGGAGTGGCTCAGGGTGGAGTATGTCAGCAGTGACCCAGTGTGTGTGTGACAGCAGTGACTCAGTATGAGCGTGACAGCAGTGACCCAGTGTTGAATGTGAGAACAGTGAACAAGTGTGTGTGTGACGGCAGTGACCCAGAGTGGAGTATGTCAGCAGTGACCCAGTGTGGAGTGTGACAGCAGTGACCCAGTGTGGAGTGTGACAGCAGTGACTCAGTGTGAGAGTGTGACAGCAGTGACCCAGTGTGCAGTGCAACCGAAGTGACCCAGTGTGGAGTATGACTGTAGTGACCCAGTGTGAGTGTGACAGCAGTGACCCAGTGTGGAGTGTGACAGCAGTGACCCAGTGTAGATTGTGAAAGCAGTGACCCAGTGTGTGTGTGACAGCAGTGACCCAGCGTGGAGTGTGACAGCAGTGACTCAGTGAGAGAATGTGACAGAAGTGACCAAATGTGAGTATGACAGCAGTGACCCAGTGTGGAGTGTGATAGCAGTGACCCAGTGTGGAGTGTGACAGCAGTGACCCAGTGTGTGTGTGACAGCAGTAATCCAGTGTGGAGTGTGACAGCAGTGACCCAGTGTGTGTGTGACAGCAGTAACCCAGTGTGGAGTGTGACAGCAGTGACCCAGT
>NW_025182073.1:1816-2528 GCF_004010195.1 Chiloscyllium plagiosum | reverse complement strand
CCCCCCCCATCTCCCTCCCCCACAATGTCCACACCCTTTAAACTTTTAAAATAAAAACCAAACAAATTGCTGCATATGCTGGAATCTGAAGCCAAAAGAGAAAATGCTGGAAAATCTCAGCAGGTCTGGCAGCATCTGTAAAGGAGAGAGAGAAGATCAGTCAAAGCTTTGACATGAAAGGGTCAACATGTCAACTCTTTTCTCTCTCTCTCTCTCTCTCTCCTTTACAGATGCTGCCAGACCTGCTGAGATTTTCCAGCATTTTCTCTTTTGGTTGGAAACGAATAGTCCACCCCAGAGCCATCCCTTCAGTCGTGGGTTCAAATCCCACTCCGGGCTTAACCTTTTCCCCCTACCCCCTTATTTCCAGTCCCACATAATGTCATTTTCAATCTCATTCACAATTCTCACCGAATAGTTAAAAATCACACCGCACCAGGGTGAAAAGTCCAGCAGGTTTATTTGGAAGCACTAGCTTTCGGAGCGCAGCTCCCTCGTCGAGTTGGTTGTGGAGTTTAAGGTCGTAAGACACAGGATTCATTGCAAAAGTTTAACAGTGCGATGTAACAAAGTATATATTGGAAAAGACCTGGATCGTGTGTTCAGTCTCATTTTTTTAAAGAATGAACATGTTGCCCCTGTGTGAGACGTGGGAGAGGGAGAGATGTGGAGGGATGGGAGAGGGTGGGATGGGAGAGAGTGGGAGGGGGAG
>NW_025182073.1:0-836 GCF_004010195.1 Chiloscyllium plagiosum | reverse complement strand
CAGCACTGACCCTCCCACAGCACCCTCTCCCTCAGCACTGACCCTCCCACAGCACCCGCTCCCTCAGCGCTGACCCTCCCACAGTGGATACACGGGGACACCACCCCCTCCAAGCTCCCCTCGGAGCCCCCCCCCCATCCCGATATGGCTCGTTCATTCAGCGTTGCCGAACCCTGGTGCTCCCTCCTTCACGGGGCACGTATCCCTCCCCCGCACGGTGAACGGCAGTGCTCCCAGAAGGCCGAAATCCGGGACAGGAGGGGGTGTGTGGTGGTCTACATAAAAGCTGGGTGTAGCCAGTGATACCCAGAAGGGTAGAGGGGGAGGAGGGGTTTGCTGCTGGTGGACATCTGACCAGTTCGGGTCAAACTGAAACGGAATGAGCGATGTGGAGACTGCTCTCACCCTCCTGTCTTTCCGGTCACAGGTTATCTGGGCTACACCAGCGGATTCTCTCTGACTTGCATGGTGTTTTTCCTCATTTCGGTGAGTCCCTGAACCGCGGTCACCAACCGCGGGCCTCGCGGCGCAAATACCGACAGGAGGTGGTCAACAGAGATGGTGCCTGCAGACACCCGCTCTCCCGATGGCATCTGCGGGCTGACCCTTCCTCCATCTCTCCCTTGCGACGTCCTGGGGGCAGCTTACTCTGAACGTGGGGACTACCCAGCGCTGGCCATTCGCCCGACCTGGCTGCCCGTACTAGCGTCTTCCCAGAATTCCATGTCCCACTGTTCAGCTTCTCGTGGACGCCATCTTGATTTCGTCAAGTGCCGTCCGTGTGGGAGTGGGTGCTGGGGGACGGTCAGTGCTGAGGGAGGGTCAGTGCTGAGGGA
>NW_025182072.1:0-2528 GCF_004010195.1 Chiloscyllium plagiosum | reverse complement strand
AGTGCTCCCTCAATATTTCAGATATTTCTCTCTCAATACCTCAGATAGTGCTCCCTCAATTCCTCAGAAAGTGCACCCTCAATACATCAGAAAGTGCTCCCTCAATACCTCAGATAGTTCTCCCTCAGTACCTCAGATTGTGCTTCCTCAGTACATCAGATAGTGCACCCTCAATACCTCAGAAATTGCACCCTCAATATTTCAGATAGTTCTCCATCAATACCTGAGATAGTGCTCCCTCAATACCTCAGATAGTGCTCCCTCAATACCTCAGAAAGTACTCCCGCAATATTTCAGATAGTTCTCCCTCAGTACCTCAGACGCTGCTCCCTCAGTACCTCAGAAAGTGCTCCTTCAATACATCAGAAAGTGCTCCCACAATAACTCAGATAGTTCTTCCTCAGTACCTCAGAAGGTTCTCAATCAATATCTCAGAATGTGCTCCCTCAGTACCCTCAGATAATGCTCCCTCAGTACCTCAGAAAGTGCTCCTTTAATACATCAGAAAGTACTCCCACAATAACTCAGATAGTTCTTCCTCAGTACCTCAGAAAGTTCTCCCTCAATATCTCAGAATGTGCTCCCTCAGTACCTCAGATAATGCTCCCTCAGTACCTCAGGAAAGGCTCCCTCAATATCTAAGAAAGTGCTCCCTCAATACCTAAGATAGTGCTCCCTGAATACTTCAGATAGTGCTTCTTCAGTATGTCAGAACGTGATCCCTCAGTACCTCAGACAGTGCTCCCGCAATACCTCAGAAAGTGCTTTCTCAGTACCTCAGAAAGTGCACCCTCAATACCTCAGATAGTGCTCACTGAATATCTCAGATAGTGCTTCTTCAGTATGTCCGAACGTGAACCTCAGTCCCTCAGACAGTGCTCCCTCAATACCTCTGAAAATGCTCCCTCAGTACCTCAGAAAGTGCTCCCTCAATATCTCAGATAGTTCTCACACAGTACCTCAGAAAGTGCTCCCTCAGTACCTCAGGTAGTTCTCCCTCAATACCTCAGAAAGTGCTCCCTCAATACCTCAGAAAGTGCTAACTCAATATCTCACATACTTCTCCCTCAGGTCCTCAGATAGTGCTTCCTCAGTAGCTCAGAAAGTGCTCCCTCAGTACCTCAGACAGTGCTCCTCCAATACCTCAGAAATTGCTCCTTCAGTACCTTAGAAAGTGTTCCCTCAGTACCTCATACAGTGGTAATTCAATACCTCAGATAGTGCTCCCTCAGTATCTCAGAAAGTGATCCTCCAATACCTCAGAAAGTGCTCCCTCAGTATCTCAGAAAGTGATCCTCCAATACATCAGAAAGTGCTCCCTCAGTACCTTAGAAAGTGTTCCCTCAGTACCTCAGACAGTGCTCCCTCAATACCTCAGAAAGTGCTGCTCAGTCGCTCAGAAAGTGTTCCCTCAGTACCTCAAAAAGTGCTCCCTCAATGCCTCTGAAAGTGCTCTCTCAATGCCTCAGAAAGTGCGCCCTCAATACCTCAGATATTTCTGCCTCAATACATCAGAAAGTGCTCCCTCAATACCTCAGATAGTTCTCCCTCAATATCTCATATCGTTCTCCCTCAATATCTCACATACTTCTCCCTCAATATCTCATATAGTTCTACCTCATTACCTCTGATAGTGCACTCTCAATACCTCAGAAAGTGCTCCCTCAATATTTCAGATCGTTCTCCCTCAATACCTCAGATATTGCTCATCGTTCTCCCTCAATATCTCAGATAGTTCTCCCTCAATATCTCATATAGTTCTCCCTAATTACCTCTGATAGTGCACTCTCAATACCTCAGAAATTGCTCCCACAATAGCTCAGATAGTTCTCTCACAGTACCTCAGATAATGCTCCCTTAATTCCACAGATAGTGCTCCCTCAACACCTCAGAAAGTGCTGCCCAATACCTCAGAAAGCGATCCCTCAGTACCTCTGAAAGTGCTCCCTCAGTAACTCAGACAGTGCTCCCTCAATACCTCAGAAAGTGCTCCCTCAATACCTCAGAAAGTGCTACCTCAATACCTCTGATAGATCTTCCTCAGTACGTCAGATTGTGCTTCCTCAGTACGTCAGAAAGTGCTCCCTCAGTACCTCAGACTGTGCTCCCTGAATACCTCAGTAAGTGCTTCCTGAGTACCTCAGAATGTGCTCCCTCAATGCCTCTGCAGGTTCTCCCTCAATACCTCAGAGAGTGCTCCCTCAATACCTCAGATACTTCTCCCTCAATATATCAGATACTTCTCCCTCAATACCTCAGAAAGTGCTCCCCCAATACCTCAGATAGTGCTCCCTCAATACCTCAGAAAGTGCTCCCTCAATATTTCAGATAGTTCTCTCTCTATACCTCAGATAGTGCTCCCTCAATTCCTCAGAAAGTGCTCCCTCCGTACCTCAGAAAGTGCACCCTCAATACATCAGAAAGTGCTCCTTCAATCCCTCAGATAGTTCTCCCTCAGTACCTCAGATTGTGCTTCCTCAGTACATCAGGTAGTGCACCCTCAATACCTCAGAAAGTGCTCCCTCAAT
>NW_025182071.1:0-2528 GCF_004010195.1 Chiloscyllium plagiosum | reverse complement strand
AAGCATTCTGTTTCAGGAGGAAATATTGACCAGTCTGACCCTGGATCTCCTGGAGTTTAGCTGGACAATATGTGATCTTGTTTAACCTCAGAATATCCAGAATAGTGTTTTTACGTTGAATTCTGAAATGATATTTCAGTTTGTATGATAGATTACAATAAGTGGATGGAAAGTAAAACTTAAGAATATGTCATTTCATAAGATGTGGGTCGTTTCAACCCACTCAAAGTGTTGTGTGTTTGGAAAACTCTCTTCCCAGAGAGCGTGAAGGCTAGGACATTGAATATTCCTAAGGCAGAGGCAGGCGGATTCTTGACTAAGCATGACACACTAATGCTGTAAGGGCAAAGAAGGAACACTTACGCTTGATGCTAGTTTCTACATTTTTGTTGTCTTCAGCTACTGAAAAAATAGGAGAGCATTCTCATGACCATGAAGATTTTCCTCTCAGAGTGATAGGCACAACTTTCCAAATGTGTTTTTTAAACAAGTGAAAAACTCCTTTGAATCTGCTTTAGAAATTAGATAATGTCGAATAGATGTCTTAATAGTGCAGCTTCCTTTCAGTTATTGTTGTGAGGAGGCTTTCGTTCGCACAGCCACCGAACTGTTGCCGACGTCTAATTTCCACTCATAGTGTGTTAGTGCACCCCAGTGGTCCTCGTGGTTCAGGAACACTAACATTTTTATTTCAGAGAGCGTTACAGGATTCTGAACATGTGACAGTGAAGGGAAAATGGTTTCGATTCAAGTCAGGATGCAATATGACCTTGGAGATTATATTCTTCACCAATCGATGCTCACAAGCTATGGAAATGGTGAGACTATTTTATGTTTTAAAGAATTAAAGTGATCGAGTCTTATGGAACACAAACAGGCCATTCAGCGCAACATGTCTACACCAGCTAGAAAACACCAAACTACATTCATGGAAGTTACTTCAAGGTGCACGGCCAATTCGGCTCTGGCATTTTGTGCTCATTCAGCTGCTGATTAAATGCTGCATTAACATGTATTATTCGTGACCTGGGCTGTCAATTGGCATTTTATTTCAACGTATTCACGAAATGATTTCTGCAAATGGATCACACTACTTCAAAGTTCGCATCAAGTTCATCAGGTCAATAAACATGGTTACATTGTTCAATTATAATTAGGAAATTGGATTATTCAAAAATTCATTTGGGATTTTAATGGAGCTAGTCCAACATTAATTGCAGTTGAGAAGGTCCAGTCCATTTGGTGTTGGCCCATCCAAGTGGCTGTTGGGAGGTAGTGCCAGCTGTGCATCTTATGGTGGACGTCGTGTTTAAAAAGCCGCTGTATTGTGATGAACAGCTGGCAGAAAAACACAGGAAAACTGACTCTTTGTCAAAGCGAATATATGACAAGGAATGTATTATTCTGCAGAGAAATAACAACCTTACAACTAGAAGTCTATATAACAATAAGGGAAAGTTTGTTTCTATGTTATTGGTGTCCTTAAAATAATGGTGTCAAACAGCTGGAATAATATTGGTGGGCTTAGTGAACGAAACTTACATTGAGCATGTGAATTATCTTGGATATTTTCAGAGATGGCTGGGCTGTCATTGAATTAATAAGTGCTGATGCTTCATGGGATGATGCTGATTTGTAATCTCCCCACTTACTGAGCACAGTTCGATGGAAGAAACCAACAATTACCATTGGGTGGTGCTTCAGAATATATCATGGAATCGCATAATAAATAAGATCAAATCACATTCTCATTTCTACCTTGAATTGGAAGCAATATCATAGAATAACACCCACCGTTCTTGAAATTGTTTATTGACATAAAGTGACATAATGGTGAGATAGTGAATTTGGGAGAACAGAAAATGTCTGCGTTTGATGGAGACACAGACATGCAGAGTGGATGTACAAGACTCCTGTGCATAAAGAAGTACGCCAAACCTTTTCCGAATTTTTAAAGGATACCAGATCCCAATTCTCTTTAACAGTGATGTTTGATATCCATCAATCTCAGCTTTCCAACTGCATGTTTTTCCCTGCCACTGATGCTCATTGTGACACACCTCCTCCACCCCATTCCTACTCTTTCCTTACCCACCTACTTTCCTTGCATTGCCCCTTCTGCTGCGACATACCCTTACACTGACCAACGCCCTTCACACTTCTCGCACTGTGTATCACACCACTTCCCTGTCACTTCCACTTTCCCTGACTCTCCCGTTAGCTTTTTGCTCTCATACTAAATGCTGGAAATTGCTGACTTCTGTGCTACTACATGTCATCAGTGAATGGTGAGTTTGGAATGATCACTGTCCAACAGCAACAGAAAACAGTATGTTTGCCATTGTCTGATGCACCGTGAACAAAATGGCTTTGTTTACTATTGGTACAGAGTGGAGTTTCTTCCTTTCCCTCTATCACAAATCTTAACCAAACAGCCTCATCGCCAATAGGACACAGGTCTCGGAACCGAAGTGGAAGTCCATGTATCAATTATCTTTTTCATATTGTGAGGATGTTGTTCAAATAAA
>NW_025182070.1:0-2528 GCF_004010195.1 Chiloscyllium plagiosum | reverse complement strand
GTACGTATTGCTACTAGGGACTGCTGGACTGGCGCCCACACAAATTCTTTGCCAAGAACCAATATCCACACACCTTCATTCGCAGATGCATGGCACACAAAGTTCGCAACGAGGATATGCTTTGAGGTAATATTTCAATCATGGTTCCCTGCATTAAAAACAAATTCTGGAAAACGATATCCAGACTCCTCCGAACACTCAGACTTATGACAGCACAGAAACCGAGAACCTCACTCGGACAATAACTCACGAGAAAACAAGGCCCAATATCCATCATGTGCAGGTCAAACGTGGTTGACGAGATTCCACGCAGGGACTGCTCGAAACACGACATAGGAGAAAGAGGCTGACAACGAAAGAGCTGCATTCACAATTTCATCTGGACTGTAAACGCCTCGGACAGCTGTTCCTTGCAGTTATGCACAGAATATTGACTGTCTCTGATTCCAGGGCTTGGAACTCGGATGATATGACCGTCTGCAACACTGGTGACTTCCTTGTGTGAGGTAACTCCTGATGGAACACATGTAACACTCTATTGCTCATTGAGAAATACATCCAAAATAGGAGCTCATAGCAGCATTTCTGTTGTCTTTCTGGTGCTGTCCCTCACATGCCCTGAGGCACTGCACTTATTCTGTGTTTCCTGAGGTTTCGGCACATACTTCCACGATCGTATTATGGGCAGTAATCTGCATTTTCGCTTCAATAACGGGTGTGTGAAGCGGAGGTCCACCATTCTCTATTCTATTTTTCTCTTCTTATGCACAACTGCAATACAGTAAATGATCAATTAATATTGTAAGGTAATATACGGAGGCGTGTGAAATACCGAAGTGTTAATGACATTTATGCAATGGTTAGAGATTACCTTGACTCAGGAAATAAGGATGTAAAGTCTGTTTGGCTGGAGTTGAGGAACAGTGAGGAATGAACTCACAACCATGTGTGGTTTACAAGCCCACTCGCAGTAACCACAAAGCGAAATAAATCAAACAAGGAAAAACAATTGTGTGCGAGTGACAAAAATGGCAATAGTCATGCGTGATCTTAACTTCCCATCTAAAACTCTCGGTTCCATTATAAAAACGTTTGGAGAACCATAATCAAAAAAATCCCACATGTCCCATAAAACATTACAAGGGATATCTTGGTAATTGGTTACTCTACTGGTGACTTAATTTTGCTATTTTCTTGGAAACCATCTCTTTAATTGTGAGCATCAGAAAAGGCTTTCTTTTGGCAGCAAGAAATAAATATGTGATTAACCTTTGTTCGTTTCATGTATAAGAACATTGAGACTCATCTGCACTGCACATCTTTTGCGTTTCTATCGATTTTAATAGTAGCGTGTCTTTTGATTCTTCCCAACAAAGTATATGAACTCGCATTCCCGACATGAAACTGCATCTGCCAAGAATACTCTAATTAGATTACAGATTAGATTAGATTACATTACAGTGTGGAAACAGGCCCTTCGGCCCAACAAGTCCACACCGACCCGCCGAAGCGAAACCCACCCATACCCCTACATTTACCCCTTACCTAACACTACGGGCAATTTAGCATGGCCAATTCACCTGACCCTGCACATCTTTGGACTGTGGGAGGAAACCGGATCACCCGGAGGAAACCCACGCAGACACGGAGAGAACGTGCAAACTCCACACAGTCAGTAATTGTTGGACGGAATCCTGAGGAACAGATGCACATGTATTTGGAAAGACAAGGATTGATTCGGGACAGTCAACATGGGCTTGTGCGTGGGAAATCGTGTCTCACAAACTTGAATGAATTTTTTGAAAAAGTAGCAAAGAAGATTGATGAGGGCAAAGCAGTAAATGTGATCTATATGGACTTCAGTAAGGCGTTCAACAATGTTCCCCATGGGAGACTGATTGGCAAGGTTAGACCTCATGTAACAGCAGTGGACCTAACACCGACCCTTGTGGTACGTCGCCAGTACCTGGACACCAAGAAGAACATGTTCCATCAACTATAACACTGTTTTCTATTGGCAAGCCAATTACTGATCAAAGCTGCCATCTCTCCCACAATTCCATTCCACCGCATTTTATATAATAGCCTATTGTGGGGAACCTTATCGAACAACTTGCTGAAACCCATATCCACCACATCAACCGGTTTACTGTCATCTCCCTATTTGGTCACTTTGTCAAAAAAGTCAATAAGATTCGTTAGGCAAGGCCTACCCATCACAAAACCGTGCTGACTGTCCCTGATCAGATTACTCTTTTCTCGATGGTCATAAATCCTATCTATAATAACCTTTTCCAACAGGTTACTGACAACTGCAGTGAGACTCACTGGTCTGTAATTACCAGGGTTGTCTCTACGACACGTTTTGAACACGGGGACAACGTATGCTATGCTCCATTCCACAGGCACTATTCCTGTAGATAACGATGATTTGACGATCGATGCCAAAGGCTCTTCCCTTGCTTCCCAGAGGATACTAGGACAGATCCCATCCAGCCAGGGGACTTGTCTGTTATCACACTCTGCAG
>NW_025182069.1:0-2528 GCF_004010195.1 Chiloscyllium plagiosum | reverse complement strand
CAGCAGTTGGGGTGGTGAGGAGAACCTGGAAGGTTCCTTCCCAATGAGGTTGGAGGCCGCGACGTGTCCAATTCTTGATGGGGACAAAAGGAACCTGGATCAACATGGGAACAACGCCAAGGGAGGGAAGTATTTTGTGAGCAGCATGAACTCGGAAGTGAAACCCTAGCAGAATTTTAGTTAAAGAGAGGGTGTCGGAGGACAAATCATGTGGTGAAAGTGAATAGGGGCGGTGGCGTCATTCCAACGCATGCGAAAGGCTCGACCATAGACTATTTTGGCAGGGGATAACCGAGCTTTACTAGCAGGAGTGCAGTGTAGGTGAAACAATACCAGAGGCAATGGCTTAACCCAGGATAGGCCTGTTTGCAAAGTCAATTTGGCGCGTTTAGTTTTCAGAGTCTGGTTACAACGCTCCACAAGCCCTGCAGCCTGTGGGCGATAAGCACAATGGAGAGGGCAGCAGATGCCGAACTGGGAGCATAATTCCTCATTTATGTCACCAATAAAATAAGGATCATTGTCAGAAGACAGGCAAAGGGGAATACCAAAGCGGGGAATAATCTCCTTAAGTAGGATACTCACAACAATTTTGGCAGTAGCATGAGAAGCAGGATAAGCTTCAACATATTTAGAAAAAAGATCACCAATAACTAAAACATATTTACATTTTTGACACTTTTGTAACTCAATGAATTCCAGTTGAAGGGTTTGGAAGGGCCCTTCAGGGCTGGGCGTCTGTCCCACGGGGCAAGGAACACTCTTACCCGGGTTATGTCCTTGGCAGGTAAGGCATCTATCACTGACACACTGCGCTATCTGCTGGTGGTGTGGATGCCACCACGTGGTTAGAAGTCGGTCAGACGTTGAGCGAGCACCACAGTGAGTAGCATTATGAATACAATCAGCTACCCATAAAGCAAGGCCATCAGACATACAAATCTGTCCAGCTGGAGTGGGCCATAGTTCAGTAACAGGATTACAATAACAGCCGGCTTTAGACCATATCTGCCTTTCAGAATCAGAGGTGTCCCTCTGTAAGGCAACCACATCATGAATGGTTGGCATTAGTTTATCTGAGGTGGACTGACTCTTGTCAGAGCTTTCAGACTGATTCATCATTTTAGACACAATCATAAGGCGGTTGCGAGAGGATTGATTTGCAGCCACATCAGCAGTACGGTTACCAATGTCCACAGTCATTGGGAAAAGGAATTATTTTGTGAAAAACTGGCGATTTGCCCTCTGCCTCTTGGTTGTGGTGGAGGATGACTTATCAGAAGGTTTCCCCCAATTGCCACAGGAGGGTTCTGAGGGTAATCCTCATGAAAACATCCTTGGTTCCCCGATGTGGCCCCTCTCGAGAAATTAGAGGCCCAGTGGAGGGGACTGTCGCAAATAAGGCAGTTTCGAGTCGGGCAGTCACGAGCCCAGTGATATGGGCTGTTACAATTAAAACAGGCCAGGGATGGACGCCTAGGGGGAGTCCCTCTGCCATACCCATGACCCACGACTCAAATGGGTGCAGGGCCACTGCTATGACGCACGGGTAGTTGTTGAGGTGTCTTTTCTTGGACTGCAAATTCTGATTTGACACAGATTGGTGTTCTGTCTTCACTCTGCTGTTTCCATAAAGCCTTAATAGAACGATGGAGTTGATGACGGGTGGCTTCAACCCATTCCAGGTTGTTTGTTTTGACTGCTGCGACTACAGAGAGCGGCAGGCAGTTTAACAGCATAGAATTGTACTGAGCATTAATAGCATTTAAATTCCAAGTCCTATCGATGGAATAGGACTCATGACATTCTCTAAAAACGTTCAAGGAAGTCTTCAGCAGACTCCCGACTGCAAGTCAATAAGTTTTGCTAGTCGGGCAGATATCATCTTGTCGTTGCTGATCTTGGGCTACAGCATTAGAGAGGGCAGTAAAACTATTGTGACCAATCCGTTCAGTAAAGCAGGCGTATTCAGTGTGGGTGAGGACTTGAAGGGCCCCAAAGCTCCTGGGCATTGCTATCAGAAACTTCAATTCTGGTGTTTTAAAAAAAAACCCAACAAACTGCTGAGGGCTCTTGTGGCGGTGCGGTGCATTACTGAGGATGGCCATAATTTCATGAGATTTCCAGGACAGTAAATACAGATAGTGGCGTTTTGACCAGGAGTGCCAGCCTGTGGGTTCTCATCGGGAACATGCCTAATGTGGGTGCTTCATCTCCTGAGTCCTCAGAAGAGGAACTTAAAGGGGTTTCTAATCGCTGAACAAGTTGCTTCTTAGAGGACTGGTGCTGTTTGAATTTCTTTTGACTAGGAATGTTATACGCAACAGGATCAGTAAACTGGGGAGGGGGGTGCGGGAAACAGGGGTGGCTACGGCAGCAACATACATCTTAGGTCGAGCTGCAGCTGCTGAGCTAACAGTAACCTGGGGAATGGGGAGAAGGGGCAACATTTACAAGGTTAGAACTGGGAGGGGAGAACACAGGGGTAGGCTGTTGGGAAAACAATGGGAATTTGAGAATTAGGTAGA
>NW_025182068.1:0-2527 GCF_004010195.1 Chiloscyllium plagiosum | reverse complement strand
GGCGACCAGAATTGCACACAGTATTCCAAAAGTGGCCTAACCAATGAGTGACTCTTTCTCAGAACTAAAACATTAACTCGGATTTTTCTCCACAGATGCTGCCAGACCTGCTGAGCTTTTCCAGAAATTTCTGTTTTTGTTTGGAATTTTCCATGGCAATCCATCACCATCCTCGGAAAAAGGCTCGCACTGTCCACCCTATCTAACCCTCTGATTAGCTTATATGTCTCAATTAAGTCACCTCTCAACTTCCATCACTGCCCACTACAACACAGGATGTGGTGTCTAATCCCATGATTGGAGGTAGATCACAGACAGAGTCTTACAGTTCAAACATATCTATGCAGCCTCTGAGTTACTATTGCATGTATAAAGTTTTATCTCCAAATATAGAACCCACATTATTGTTTTACCAATCCATGTCATACAATGGGAAGCTTTCATGAAACTAGTTCAACCGAATTAAATCAATAAAGCCAAATTTCACATGATTAAAAAGGTGCCAATTCTTTCAAAGGGCCACTGTATCTAAAATCAATGGTTCAAATTAATTTATGCAAATCAAAATCAAAATGCCATATTCAAAATTAATAAAGCACTGCAGCCCTTGTGCTGCTCAACGGCCTACAAAAGGTTCCAAGCAGGCCAGTGGATCCTCTGTATCCCTCTCCAAGGTCACCCGTGGTTGGATAAAGAGGGCAGGCAGTCAAGCTGAAGGACTCCTGCAACCTCTTGCTGCTTGGACTCCTTTCTGGGCCCCTGGGCCGGCCCCATGAGCAAGACCCAGGAGGCGGTCCTCTGATGTGCCAGCACACATTCTTCATCCAGTGTTCAAAGATATCGAGTGTGGGCTGAACTGCAATTAAGATTTGAGAAGCCGTCTCCTCAGAAAGTGAAAGAGAGATGCAAACTACCACATCCAGCGGGCATGGCAGTGTCTACCAGGATTTGGGACAGAGAGAGGGAGAGAGAGGCAGAGAGACGTAGCCTGAGGTGTACCTGGCCAAAATGTAGGTGTGAACTTGCATGTGAATTGGAAAGTCCAGATTTGGGAGGAGGCTGGAAGATTTGGGTGGAGGCTGGAAGATTTGGGAGGAGGCTGGAAGATTTGGGTGGAGCTTGGAAGACTTGGGAGGAGGCTGGAAGACTTGGGAGGAGGCTGGAAGATTTGTCCAGCTGCTGTTAGACAGTAGAACTACAGGGAAAACCTTTAGCTGAAATTCACTGGGCTGGCAAAGGAAAGGAACAGAAGTAAAGTCTCACAAACTAAGCATTGCTTTGGACTCATTGCAGGAGATTTGAGTGACTGCTCCAGGCTTTCTCTATGTGTGAGGTGGGCTTTTTTGTTTGAGTTAAAATGAAAGTGTAACGTTCTGTTTTTAAAGCAAAATTTACCCTTGAATATAGTATTTAGTCAAGAGAATGTTAGTGTCTTTAAACAGTAACTTTCTTAAAACGTGAATTCTTGTCACAATGTCCCTTTAGGTGCAAACTGTAAGTTTAAAGTTTTTCTTCAAGCTATCACTCTTCACAGGATCCTGACAGTGGATAACATGCACATTCATCGGCACAACAGCTGAGTGTATAAAAATTCTACATTGGGCCATAGCTGTCACCAGGATATCCTTGGTTTTACTGCTCGACCCTTGTCCCTGATCCTATTGCAGATCTCAGTTAGGGCAGTTCAGGTTTGATTTAAATTGGCTTGTGACTGGAGTGTCCCGACACGGGGTAAACCCTCCTGCTTATTTTAACCCAGCAACCCAGAAAAGATTTATCCCGTGCAGTAATCTGTGAAAATTTGAGACATCAAGAAGTCGTTAAAGTAAAAGTAACAACTTGATTTCTTAAACTATTACAGAGGATAATTAACTAACAACTATTTACAATTCCTTACTCTAGCCTATCTGTTACCTTTGCTTCTATAATACTTGCCCGATAAAACTCCCAATTACGATTTACAGAAAAATTCAAATTTTAAACCAGCCAGCAGTCGAATCTTTTCTTTATCTTTGTCAGTAGATTTGCTCTCCAGCTCAGTGTTGAGGTTTTTCTCTGTGCAAACTCCTTCTCTGGACAGGTACCTCTCAGAGAGTTCTGACTAGCAGTCCACAGCTGTTGGTCTGGTGGCAGTTCTCCTCCCAACTGTTCAATTTTCCCCAGTCTTATATCCCAAAGCATCAGATTGTGTCATTGGCTTTTAAGATTGTCAATATATTCAATTCAAACTTGATTGGAGCTTGGTATTTTTCGGGGTGTAATTTAAACTGATTTGCCGAATTCGAATTTGTCTTGTCATTTCCAGGCAACCAGCGACCCCAATAACTGGAGCACTTGTTACATGGTGTCTTATCAAAAACACTTGGTGCTGTCCCTGCTAGCTTTTACTCTCTTAAAGGTACAATACACCCTCATCTTCATAACACCTCCCCCCTTCAGAAAAAAATGAACCATCATGATGAAAAGATGGCTTCATTTTTTTCTCTACTTTTTGAACACATTATCCTAACAGACAGTTAACTTTAAT
>NW_025182067.1:0-2527 GCF_004010195.1 Chiloscyllium plagiosum | reverse complement strand
TTCTGCTATTTCAGACTAAACTAGTAGATAGAGTTAGTGAGGTATTGCTGCGCGGTCGGATGAATGGAAATAGATTGTGAAGAGGTGAAACAGGATATTTTAAGTGCTTAGAAATTAGCACCAGAATCATGTAGACAACAGTTCGGAACGTAAAGAAGGAACCAGGTCAGACTTACGTTGAGTTTGAAAGAATTAAACACAGTCATTTTGATAGGTGGCTGCGTGCTTTAAAAATACATAAGAACTTTGAGGCTCTATGAGAGATTATTCTGGTGCAGGAGCTTGAAAACTCACTTCTAGAGATGATAAGAATTCACGTGGAGGAACAGAAAGTTCAGAAAGGGAGAAAGGCAGCAGAATTAGCAGATAAATGCACGTTGCTGCCTAAGACAAGCTTCCAGCCAGAAACTCATCCTGAGAAAGAATAACTAGGCAGCACTGGAAAGAATTTACTACATATCAAAATAGTGAAAAGGAGGTGAAAGGTCTCAGGTGTTTTCACTGTAATGGAGTGAGACACAGAAAATTACAGTCGAGATTTGAGTTGTGCTGGAACACACTTCACTGCAGTTCCAAACTTTCAGCTCAACACCATCCTCATTACCTATCCTATCTGCCAATCTTGCTTCCCACCTATCCGCTCTCCCCACCCCCCACTGACCTATCACCTTCATCCTCACCTCCATCCACCTATTGTACTTTTGGCTAACTTCACCCCAGCCCGACCCGCTCACGTTCATCTCTCCACCCTGGAGCCTCCCTTGCCTTCATTCCTGACGAAGGGCTTTTGCCCGAAACGTCGATTTTCCTGCTCCACAGAAGCTGCCTGACCTGCTATGCTTTTCCAGCACAACTCTAATCTGGACTCTGATCTCCAGTATCTGCGGTCTTCACCTTTGCCACAGAGAATTACAGTGCTAGTGGTTTCACAAGGGCACTGGGACAAAAGGTTTTAATTGCCAGAAAGTCGGCCACGGAACGTCAGACTGCTGTTGCTTAAAGAACCGCACTGTGAGAAAACATGTGGTAAATGAAGCTAAGCCAGTCGCAGTAATGAAAGTCATAAAAATGACCCCAAGGAAATCGCCAAGGAGCTGCACGAGAGCGCACAGCCTGAACATGGGCTCAGTATGGATTCCATATTTGATCTCGACAAAGAGTTCGCCTCCAGGATAAGGTTACTCAGAAAGAACACGGAGAGAAGGACAAAAAATTACTATTTGAGAGATGCAGCATCTAACCAGTCGCTGATATTAAGTGATGAGCGAATATGCACTCTTTCTGATCTACTACCGAGAGAGTTGTGGCAATTTGTGGGACAGAGGAGCAGAAATTTAACGTTTTCCCTTGTAAGTTCAGGTTATTTGCCAACTCAAGACTGGGGGATTAACAGTGGGAGTGACTGTTCCAGGAGTTCAGTTTGTTCTTGTGAATGATTTGGCAGAATCCAATGTGGAGTGTTACACCTTGTTGTGTAGAAACCCAAGGAAGACGAAGAAACTGAACAGTCAAAACAGAAATATCTTGTTATTTTCCGAGTCTGTGTCGTAACCAGATCCCACCAACATAAGTCACAGCACAAAGCGAAAAGAAAAGAGAAAGATAAAGCAACTAAACTGGAAACCCTGGTTGACTTAATGGTGCAGGGTGAACCTGAACAGGCAGATGGTCAGATGGAAGTGTTTATTCCTGAAACGCTAAGGGATTGAATTGCAAGAAAAAACGGTCAAAGACATATGTGTGGATGAATACTCCGAAAAGGAGGCAGACAATGTTGCTGAAAATAATTATCAGACATATAGAATTCTAAGATGGAAATGGAGACCACGGCAGGTTAGTGCAGAGGAGAAATTGATCAAAGTGCAGCAGATTATGTTGGGGCTGGTAGTATGCAGACAGGATGTGTTACGGGTAGCACATGAACTACTGGTAGGAGGTCACCTTGGGGTACGAAATTCTCTTGCTAAGTTACAACAATGTTTATTGGTCTGAAATGGAAATTAATCCAAATCCCGCATTATAAGAACCTGTCACACGGCTTCCAATAGAATGTGTGGGTCCCCTCCCGAGAACTAAAAATGGGAAGTAAAAATTGTTAACTACAATGAATTAATCTACCAGATTTCAAGAGTAAATTACATTATGGAGTATCAATGCAAAAAGTGTATTAGAGGAGTTAGTAGCTTTCTTCCAGTGTGTGTGATTCATTCGATCCAAGGATCGAATTTTACTCTAAGTTTTTTTATGGAGTTTGTGGATAGCATAAGTATAAAACACTGTAATTCTAGTGCATATGATCCCGGTTCCCAGGAAGCATTAGATGCTGAAGACCATGTTGAGAGCATACCTTTAGAGTTCCCTGAACTTTTTGAGATAAACCTATCCCATTCGTATTATTAGCAGTGTACGATGCCCCAAACGAAACTGCTCAGTTCCCTCCCTTTGAGATAATATTAAGGCATGAAGTGAGAGGCCATTGAAATTCATTCAAGACAAAATGACAAGACCAAATTGGGACATCTTCCAC
>NW_025182066.1:1320-2527 GCF_004010195.1 Chiloscyllium plagiosum | reverse complement strand
ACTTACAGAGTAGCTAGTAAGGATTTAAAGAGGCAATTAAGAAGAACAAGGAAGTGATATGAGAAGTCTTCAGCAGGTAGAGTAGAGGAGAACCGTAAAGCTTTCCATAGGCATGTGTGGAATAAAAGATGACAGGTGTAGGAATAGGGCCTGTAAAAGACAGAAGTGGCCAGTTGTGTGTGGATCGTGTGGAGACGGGATTAGACTTGAAAGGGTTGACGTCAGTAAGGAGGAGGTGCAATCAATTCTAGATGGTGTGAAACTCCGGTGTGGTCACATTTGGAGTATTGCATATAGTGCTGGTCACCGCATTATGGGAACAATGTGGAAGCTTTGGAAAAGGTGCAGAGGAGATTTACCAGATGTTGCCTGGTATGGAGGGGAGGTCTCAAGATGAGGCTGAGGGAAATGAGGCTGCTTCTTTGGAGAGATGAAAATTACGAGGTGACTTCATTGAGACTTATAAGATAATCAGAGGGTAAATAGGGTGGACAGTGAGAGCCTTTTTCCTCGGATGGTGATGGTTAGCGCAAGGGGAAATAGACTTAAAATGAGGGATGATAGATATAGGACAGGTGGTTTCTTTACTCAGAGAGTAGCAGGGGTATGGAACGCTCTGGTTGCAACAATAGTAGATTCTCCAAATTTTAAGGCATTTAAATGGTCACTGAATGAACATATGGACAAAAATGGAATAGCGTAGGATAGATAGACTTCAGATTGATTCCATAAGTTGGTGCAACATTGGAGGGCAGAAGGGCATCCAATGCGCTGCAATGTTCTATGGTGTGTGTGTATTGCACTGCCAACAGTACTGGTAGAGTCAGAGACATTAGGGACATTTAAGCGACTGCTGGACAAGCACATGGATGGCAGTAAATTGAGGGGTGTGCAGGTTACATTGATCTTAGATTAAGATAAATGATCGGCACCATATCGTGGACCTAACTGTGCTGAACTGTTCTCTGTTCTATGTTCTGGGCTCTATATTATAAACTTAGTAATCCTCCTCTTTATTGCACTTCCTATTCTCTGAAATCTTCTTGCAGGATCTCACTTTTTTTTTTAAAACACTCATTGCTGTTACCGACCTGTACCACAACTGCTGGCTGTTACCCATTCTCTTAAGAATTCCCTGCAGCTGCTGTGAGACATCCCCGACCAAAGCACAAGAGAGTCAAAGAACCATTCAAGAGTCTTGCTGCAG
>NW_025182066.1:0-1198 GCF_004010195.1 Chiloscyllium plagiosum | reverse complement strand
ATAACCTGTTGTTGTGTGATTTATAACTTTGTATCCCCCAATATGATCCAACACGATATATTTGATTCACAGTGGGATATCTGCACTCTATGCTCATCTTACTTGTGGTCACTCAGCACATTTCTGCTTGTATAGCCCTTATTGTGGTGTTGCAAACTCCCGAAGCATTCTGTCCCGGAGGTTCTCGGTATTACAGGTGCTCTATATTGATCCTATCTTCAGTTCCAGCCGTTCCATCTAGTTAATCAGGAACTACAGGTAAACATATTTGCTGCATGCATGGACACTTCGCTGTTGGAACTGTCCCTGATGTGTCAAATCATGCAAGAGGACCATTCCACAGACCTGAATTCTCCTCCTCTCATACCGTTGTGATCCTCAGTAATGACAAACAATAAATTAGGAATAAATTGTTCAAATCCTATCCACCATATCAAGTCAGCATCTCTATCCACGTCTCTATATCTGAGCATATCTCTGTCTATCTCTCACACACGCACAATTCTTTCCCCCTCCATATTCCGAACAAACTCCAAACTCCAAAATTAAGAACTACTCACACTATCTCCCTTCTGATACTACTCTCTCAGGCCCTGAAACCAGCACCTAAGCAAGCAATCCTCACACTATGTCCCTGAAATCTCAATCGGATTGATTGCCCGTGTTCAGAATTGAGCATTTTATAACCGCTAAGTGTAACCCGTCTCCCACAGGATGTGCTTCAAGAGTTCAATATCCAATGGGTTCCTCCACAATGTGGCTGACATATGATTTCACTCATTGCTTTCTGCTGGGCTCTGACCCTGGGTCTCAATTCATCTTGTTGTCTGACATTCCAAATTTTGAACTTTAAAAAGCTAACTTAAAACACTTGATCCAAAAGGAAATCCACGTTGGGCCCACTGGTGTACACGCTGGGCTCACTCGTGTCCTCACTTGGCTCGCTCACTGACTGCCAGTGGTCTGTGCTGGGCTGACTTACTGCAGCTGATGCTATCACAGCGAACCAGCGCTTCAGTGAGAGATAAGTATAAATGAATATTTAAAAAAAGATAGAACGAGAAGGAAGGTGGAATAAAAAGAAAAGAAATGAAGAGACAATTGGAGCCAGTGAACGAGCCCTCGGCTCAGAATCCCTGTTCCACCGCCATCTTCCTGGAAGCAACTGCAGGATTTGCTTTAATACAGATTTCATTAC
>NW_025182065.1:1502-2527 GCF_004010195.1 Chiloscyllium plagiosum | reverse complement strand
CTGACACAGGCAGAGACACACTGTGACACTCTCCAACACACTGTGACGCTCTGTGACACTCTCTGACACTCTCTGAAACATAGTGTGACACGCTCTGACACTCTCTGTGACATATTGTTACACCTTTTAGCACATCTGAAAGACTCTGTGACACTCTCTGACAGACGGTGATACACTGTGACACTCTCTGAGACAGACCGTGACACTTTCTGACTCTCCCAGACTCTGTGAGACACACTGTGACACTCACTGAGACGCACTGTGAACACTCTCTGACAGACGGTGACACACTGTGACACTCTTTGAGACCGACTGTGACACGTTCCGACTCTCCCTGGCACTCTGAGACACACTGTGACACTCTCTGACTCTCTCTGAAACAAACTGTGACACTCTCTGAAAGACTGTGACAAACTATGCCGCTCTCTGAGGCACACTGTGACACTCTTACTCTCTCTGAGACACACTGCGACACAAACTGACTCTCTCTCTGACACTCTCTGAGGCACAGTATGACACATTGTGACACTCTGTGACTCTATCTGCCACACTGGAACACACTATGTCACTTTCTGTCCCTCTCTGAGACACACTGTGAGACACTCTGACACACTGCGACACTCTCTGGCACAGGTAGAGACACACTATGACACTCTCTGACAGACTGTGACACTCTCTGACACTATTTGAAACACATTTTAACACTCTCTGACTCTGGCAGAGACACACTGTGACACTCTCTGACACTCTCTGACAGACTGTGACACCCTCTAAGACACACTGTGACACTCTCTGACTCTCTCCAACACACTGTGACGCCCTCTAAGACACACTGTGACACTCTCTGACACTATCTATGACATACTGTGACACTTTCCAGCACATCTGAAGCACTCTGTTACACTCTCTGACAGACGGTGACACACTGTGACACTCTCTGAGACAGACCGTGACACTTTCTGACTCTCCCAGACTCTGTGAGACACACTGTGACACTCACTGAGACACAAAGTGACACTCTCTGA
>NW_025182065.1:0-188 GCF_004010195.1 Chiloscyllium plagiosum | reverse complement strand
AATGAGACACACTGTGACACTTTCTGACTCTCTCTGAAACACACTGTGACACTCTCTGACTCTCTCTGAAACTCTCTGTAAGACTCTCTGACACACGCTGAGACACACTATGAAACTCTCTGGCACTTTCTCCAACACACTGCGACACTCTCTGGTCCTGTCTGAACCTCTCTGAGACAGAATGTGAC
>NW_025182064.1:2061-2527 GCF_004010195.1 Chiloscyllium plagiosum | reverse complement strand
TCTCTCTCCCCCCTCACACACATACATACTATTCCTCTCTCTAACACGTGCATGCACACACATACTCACTCTCTTTCCCCGCTCACACACATACATAATATCCCTCTCTCTCACATGTGCAGGCACACACATACTCACTCTCTCTCCCTCCTCACACACATACATACTATCCCTCTATCTCACATGTGCATGCACACACATACATACTATCCCTCTCTCTCACACACGCATGCACACACATACATACTATCCCTCTCTCTCACACGTGCATGCACGCACATACATACTATCACTCTGTCTCACACGTGCATGCACACACATACATGCTATCCCTCTCTCACACGCGCATGCACACACATACATACTATCCCTCTCTAACATGTGCATCCACACATACTCACTCTTTCTCCCACCCTCACACACGTACATACTATCCCTCTCTCACACGTGCATGCACACACATACA
>NW_025182064.1:0-1796 GCF_004010195.1 Chiloscyllium plagiosum | reverse complement strand
CACGTGCATGCACACACTTACTCACTCTCTCTCCCTGCTCACACACGTATATACTATCCCTCTATCTCACACGTGCATGCACACACATACATACTATCCCTCTCTCTCACACGCGCATGCACACACATACATACTATCCCTCTCTGTCTCACGTGCATGCACACACATACTCACTCTCTCTCCCTGCTCACACACGTATATACTATCCCTCTCTCTCACATGTGCATGCACACACTTACTCACTCTCTCTCCCTGCTCACACACGTATATACTATCCCTCTCTCTCACATGTGCATGCACACACATACTCACTCTTTGTCCCCCATCACACACATACATACTATCCCTCTCTCTCACACGTGCATGCACACACATACTCACTCTCTCTCCCTGCTCACACACGTATATACTATCCCTCTCTCTCACACGCGCATGCACACACATACATACTATCCCTCTCTCTCACACGCGCATGCACGCACATACATACTCTCCCTCTCTCTCACACGTGCATGCACACACATTATCACTCTCTCCCCCCCTCACACATATATAAGTCTATGGGGTGAATTTGTATTTGCAGATACATTTTGTTCAGTTCAAAAAACACACAATTTGTAGATAGTCAGTTAATGTGGCATTTTATAAACTTCTTTTTTGAAAATAAAACCATTCTGACTCTTGTTTAAGACACAGACTCCAAACAAGACCTCGCCCAAGATACATTGTCTGAACGGAGATACCATCTTAGGTGTGTTCAATTCATTCGCATGAGTTGTATGACCCTTTGATCATTTCTTTATAATTTCTGGGTCTCAGGTCTTCCTCTCTCACTCGCACCTGAAGAAAGAATGAGGCTCGAAAAGCTAGTGTTTTCAAATAAATCCATTGGACTATAACCTGGTGTTGTGTGATTTTTGACACATATACAACATGTCAACACTGAGGGACCAATGCTTTCAGGTCTTTCAATCCATGGAATCAATCAGACATCAGTCAACACATCAAGCTCAAAAACTAGTATTTCAATTTATAACCCATTGTGGACATATCCAAAATGCCTTAAAAAGTTGACAGCTTCAAGGAAGCTGCAACTTATCTCGCTGTGAAATTTAGCTTGCGACATGTCCAAACCAAAAGGGTTTGGATCAAATTCTACAGATTATTAAAAACTGCGCAAGTCTGAGCTCTTGGTTATTCCAGGGAAAAAAAAGATTCACATCCCACAAGGTAAGAAATGAGAAGGAGCAGTTAAGTCCAAATTACAGTTTGAACAGGGTAGGAAAGTTTTTTTTTGCTTTTTGAGTGGTTGTAACAATAAGGTGCTGGGAATAGGCAAGATTTTGTTTATGTGTCGTTTATTTATTTTGTAAGTAAACATCTGTCTTAATATTTGAACTAAATCTGCAGCCTTGTCTGCTTATGTTTCAGTGAAAGACCACCATGTTATAGATTAAAAAAGCGATCAAGACATATTTCATTTTAGCATCAGAATGATTCAGATAGAATCCCTACAGAGTAGGTACAGGCCATTCAGTCCATGCTAACCCTCTGAACAGCGTCCCACCCACACCTACCCCATCATTACAAACCTACATTCCCCATGGCTAATCCATCTCGCCTATACATGTTTTTGACTGTGAGGAAACCCACACAGACACAGAGTGAACATGCAAACTCCACACAGTCACCTGAGGCTGGAATTGAACCTAGTTCTCTGGCACTATAGGCAGCAGTGCTAACTACTGAGCCATTGCTTCAGTAATTGCAGCATGGCCTGAAACAAGGAAGATGCG
>NW_025182063.1:0-2527 GCF_004010195.1 Chiloscyllium plagiosum | reverse complement strand
TAGGGTTCCCTTCCAATCGGCACTGTGGATGTTAATGCACCAAAATCCTGCGGCTCCCTTCCTATCGGCACTGCAGGTGAACATGCACCAAAATCCTAGGGTTCCCTTCCAATCGGCACTGCGGATGTACATGCACCAAAATGCTGGGGCTCTCTTCATATCGGCACTCCAGGTGAACATGCAGCAAAATCCTGGGACTCCCTTCCTATCGGCACTACGGATGAACATGCACCAAAATCCTGGTGGTCCCTTCCTATCGGCATTGCTGATGTCAATGCAGCAAAATCCTGGGACTCCCTTTCTATCGGCACTGCTGATGTATATGCACCAATATCCTGGGTCTTCCTTCCTATCGGCACTACGGGTGAACATGCACCAAAATCCTGTGGCTCCCATCCTATCGGCACTGCGGATATCCATGCACCAAAATCCTGGGGCTCCCTTCCTATTGGCAATGCGGATGTACATGCACCAAAATCCTGGGACTCCCTTCCTATCGGCATTGCGGATGTAAATGCGCCAAAATCCTGGGGCTCCCTTCCTATCGGCACTGCTGGTGAACATGCAGCAAATTCCTGGGATTCCCTTACTATCGACACTGCGGATGTACATGCACCAAAATCCTGGGACTCCCTTCTTATCGGCATTGCGGATGTACATGCACCAAAATCCTGGGACTCCCTTCCTATCGGCACTGCAGGTTACCATGCACCAAAATCCTGCGGCTCCCTTCCTATTGGCACTGCGGATGTACATGCACCAAAATCCTGGTGGTCCCTTCCTATCGTAACTGCGGATGTACATGCACCAAAATCCTGGGACTCCCTTCCTATTGGCAATGCAGGTGTACATGCACCAAAATCCTGGGGCTCCGTTCCTATTGGCACTGCAGATGAACATGCGCCAAAATCCCGGGGCTCCCTTCCTATCGGCACTGCGGATGTACATGCACCAAAATCCTGGGACTCCCTTTCTATCAGCACTGCAGATGTACATGCACCAAAATCCCGGGACTCCCTTCCTATCGGCACTGCGGATGTATATGCACCAAAATCCTGGGGCTCCCTTCGTATCAGCATTGCGGATGTACATGTCCCAAAATCCTGGGGCTCCCTTCCTATCGGCACTGTGGATGTACATGCACCAAACTCCTGGGACTCCCTGCCTATCGGTACTGCGGATATACATGCACCAAAATCCTGGGGCTCCCTTCCTTTCGGCACTGCGGGTGTACATGCACCAAAATCCTGGGACTCCCTTCCTTTCGGCACTGCAGGTGTACATGCACGAAAACCCTGGGACTCCCTTCCTATCGGCACTTCTGATGTGCTTGCACCAATATCTTGGGTCCCCCTTCCTATCGGCACTGCAGGTTAACATGCACCAAAATCCTACGGCTACCTTCCTATCGGCATTGCGGATGGATGTGCAAGAAAATCCAGGAACTCCCCACCTATCGACACTGCGGATGTACATGCACCAAAATCGTGGTCGTGCCTTCCTATCGTAACTGCGGATGTACATACACCAAAATCCTGGGGCTCCCTTCCTATTGGCAGAGCAGGTGTACATGCACCAAAACCCTGGGGCTCCCTTCCTATCGGCACTGCAGGTGTACATGCAGTAAAATCCTGGGTCTTCCTTCCTATCGGCATTGCGGATGTACATGCACCAAAATCCTGGGACTCCCTTCCTATCAGCATTGCGGATGAACATACACCAAAATCCCGGGACTCCCTTCCTATTGGCAACATGCAGCAAAATCCTGAGACTCCCTTCCTATCGGAACTGCGGATGTACATGTGCCAAAATCCTGGGGCTCCCTTCCTATCGGCATTGCGGACGGACATGCACCAAAATCCTGGGATTCCCCTCCTAACGGTACTGCGGATGTACCTGCACTAAAATGCTGGGGCTCCCTTCCTATCGGCACTGCAGGTGAACATGCAGCAAAATCCTGAGACTCCCTTCCTATCGGAACTGCGGATGTACATGTGCCAAAATCCTGGGGCTCCCTTCCTATCGGCAATGCAGGTGAACATGCAGCAAATTCCTGGCAATCCCTTACTATCGACACTGCGGATGTACATGCACCAAAATCCTGGGATTCCCCTCCTATCGGTACTGCGGATGTACCTGCACCAAAATGCTGGGGCTCCCTTCCTGTCGGCACTGCAGGTGAACATGCACCAAAATAATGGAGCTCCCTTCCTTTCGGCACTGCGGATGTACATGCACCAAAATCCTGGCACTCCCTTCCTATCGGCATTGTGGATGGACGTGCACCAAAATCCTGGGACTCCCTTCCTATCGGCATTGCTGATGTCAATGCACCAAAGTCCTGGGACACCCTTCCTATCGGCACTACAGGTGAACATGCACCAAAATCCTGGGGCTCCCTTCCTATCGGCACTGCAGGTTAACATGCACCAGAATCCTGCGGCTCCCTTCCTATCGGCATTGCGGACGGACATGCACCAGAGTCCTGGGATTTCCCTCCTATCGGTACTGCGGATGTACATGCGCC
>NW_025182062.1:0-2527 GCF_004010195.1 Chiloscyllium plagiosum | reverse complement strand
GCCTGGTGCTCACTGTGTGAGGGTCTGCCTGTTACTCTCCCATCTTTCAGAACACATGGAAACCTCATACAGCAGTTGAATGCTGTGTGACTCAGCTCATTGTTAAGTTGGTCCATGGTGGGTACTTTCTCCCTTGATTTCTCCCTCTCATATCCGGTTGTTCTGTGTATAAATAACCCACTCCCCTCAATTCAATTCCAGTCTATAACACACACTCGCGTTTCTATTATTCTGTGTATAAACCAGCCCGACTACTTTGACTAATTCCAGTTTGTAATTCACTCTCGGGTCTTTGTTATTTTATGCACAAATCACCACATAACCCTCAATTCGATTCCAAACTGTGACTCAATCATGGGTTTCTGTTGTTCCATATACAAACCACCCTGAATTCCTCAATAGGATTCCAATATGTAACTCACTCCCATGTATCTGTGGCTATTTACGTAGACCATCTCAAACCCCTTGAATAGATTCCAGCCTGTAAGTAACTCCCGGCTATCAGTTATTCTACATATAACCCTCCTCAAAGCCCACAAGTAGATTCCAGTTTGTAACTCACAGTTGGATATCTGTTCTGTTTATAAATAAACCTCTTGATCCATCAATTCGATTCCAATCTGTAACTCACACTTGTTTATCTGTTATTCTAAATATGAACCACCCCACACCCCTTAATAAAATTCCAATCTGTAACTGATTTCCATTTATCTGTGACTCTCTACATAAACCACCTCAAACCCTCAGTCAGATTTTGAATTGTAATTTTTTGTTCTGTAGAAAAACTACCATGAGCCAATTAGATTCCAAGATATAACTCACTTCCATCAGTCTGTGCTTCCCAAATGGTGCAAATGGGGGTAAGCATATTGCAGGAAAACGGGTCAGCATGGAGCAGGTGGATCGAAGGACCTGTTTCCGTGCTGTATGACTCTATAATTTCTATCATCTCGATAACTCACTCCTGAATAACTGTTACTCTGTATAAAACCACATTGAACTATTCAACTCGATTCTAGTCTGTAACACAGTCCTGGGTACCTGACACTCTGTATGTAAACCATCCCGATACACCTGATTAGATCCCTGGCATTCCCAGGCATCAGTTACTGGGTGTATGAATCAACGCCCAAAGCTCGATTCGATTCGAGTCTGTAACTCACTCCCCGGTATCTGTCATGATGTATACAACGTCTATACCCGAACCCCACATCACCCTCCCACACCCCAACAACGATTAGACCCATGCAAGGACTGCACAAAACACTATATAGGACAAACAGGAAGACAGCTAACGATCCGCATCCACGAACATCAACTAGCCACGAAACGATACGACCAGCTATCCCTCGGAGCCACACACGCAGACGACAAGCAACATGAATTCGACTGGGACAACACTACCATTATAGGGCAAGCCAAACAAAGAACAGCCAGGGAATTCCTAGAAGCATGGCACTCATCCACAAATTCCATCAACAAACACATCGACCTGGACCCAATATACCGGCCACTACAGCGGACAGCTGAAACTGACAACTGGAAGCTGCAGGGACAGGCCACTATAAATGCCGGAGGAAACACCACAGAAGCGCTTCACAGGAGGCTCCCAAACACTGAGGATGTCACCCAGACAGGGGACGAAACGTTTGCAACAAAAATTTCCAGCTCGGCGAACAGAACCACAATACCAATTAGATTCTTGTCTGTATCTCTCTTCTGAACTCTATGTTATTCCATATATAAATCGCCCCAGACAGGGGACGAAACGTTTGCAACAAAAATTTCCAGCTCGGCGAACAGAACCACAACACCAATTAGATTCTTGTCTGTATCTCTCTTCTGAACTCTATGTTATTCCATATATAAATCGCCCAGAACTCAATTAGATTCCTGTCTGTACTCAATCCCCGGTACCTGATACTCTCTGTGTAAGTAACCCTCAATTAGGTTCCATGTTGTAACTCACTTCCGGGTATCTGTTATTTGATATATAGACCTCCTGAACCCATACTGAGTGGAAGAGTGAATGAGAATGTGTGAGAGAACGTAAGTGTGCATGTGTGTGGGTGTGTGAAAACGTGTGTGTATGAGAGCGTGTGAGTGTATGAGCATGTATGTGTGTGTTTCTGTGTTACTGTTTGTTAACGTATGTGTTAGTGCGTGTGTAGGTGTCAGCTCATGTGTGAGATTGTGTCTGTATGTGAGAGGGAGTGAGGAGTTCCATCATAGGATGATTGACACTCAAACCTTTCTCTCAGACGGACACACACACACACACAAAGCACATTTGATGGAAATATAGAAATAGAAGTTGGACATAGAGAGTTATATCTGGGAGTCACACGAGCAGCAAGAATATTCTGAGACAGAGCCTCAGTCTGCCCAGTCCTCTGTGTCGAGGTGGGGGGTGGGGGTCAGAGATTCTTACATGTTAGTGTGGGACCAATGTTTAATATTTTCAAACTGTACTGATGTTGCTCGTCTCTCTTGTTTTTCCCTCTTTGCTCGTGCTGTGCTAACATGA
>NW_025182061.1:0-2527 GCF_004010195.1 Chiloscyllium plagiosum | reverse complement strand
CACACTCTCAGGCACTCTGTTCCAGACCTTAAAACCTGGATTAATCTGGCGTATTCCACACTCTCAGGCACTGTGTTCCAGACCTTAAACCCTGGATTAATCCGGCCTACCCCACACTCTCAGGCACTGTGTTCCAGGTCCTAACACCTGGATTGACCTGGCCTTCCCCACACTCTCAGGCACTGTGTTCCAGGTCCTAACCCCTGGATTAATCCGGCCTATCCCACAATCGAAGGCACTGAATTCCATACCCTAACCCCTGGATTATTCCCACCTATACCACACTCTCAGGCACTCTGTTCCAGACCTTAACCCCTGGATTAATTCAGCCTCTCCACACTCTCAGACATAGTGTTCCAGAAACGAACCACTGGATTAATCCGGCCTATCCCATACTCTCAGACACTGTGTTCCAGACCCTAACACCTGGATTAATCCGGCCGAACAACATTCTCAGATGCTGTGTTCCAGACCCTAACCCCTGGATAAAACCAGCCTCTCTCACACTCTCAGGCACTGTGTTCCAGAGCCTAAACCCTGGATTGATCCGGCCTATCCCAAACACTCAGGCACTGTATTCCAGACACTAACCCCTGGATTGACCTGGCCTACCCCACACTCTCAGGCATTCTGTTCCAGACCCTAACCCCTGGATTATTCACACCTATCCCACACTCTCAGGCACAGTGTTCCAGACCCTAACCTCTGGAATAATTGGGCCTATTCCACACTCTCAGGCACTGTGTTCCAGACACTAACCTTTGGATTAATCCGCCGAATCCCACACTCTCAGGCACTGTGTTCCAGACACTAACCCCTGGATTAATCCGGCCTATCCCACACTATCAGGGACTGTGTTCCAGACCCTAACCCCTGGATTAATTTGGCCTATC
Organism: Chiloscyllium plagiosum; assembly: GCF_004010195.1. Lineage (NCBI taxonomy): Eukaryota > Metazoa > Chordata > Chondrichthyes > Orectolobiformes > Hemiscylliidae > Chiloscyllium > Chiloscyllium plagiosum. Next base: position 1,634 of record NW_025182061.1, on the reverse strand, counting down.
CCACTCTCTCAGACACTGTGTTCCAGACCCTAACCCCTGGATGAATCCGGCCGAACCCGCATTCTCAGATGCTGTGTTCCAGACCCTAACCCCTGGATAAAACCAGCCTCTCGCACAATCTCAGGCACTGTGTTCCAGAGCCTAACCCCTGGATTGATCCGGCCTATCCCATACTCTCAGGCACGGTATTCCAGACACTAACACCTGGATTGTCCTAGCCTACCCCACACTCTCAGGCATTCTGTTCCAGACTCTAACCCCTGGATTATTCACACCTATCCCACACTCTCAGGCACAGTGTTCCAGATCCTAACCTCTGGATTAATCCACCGTATCCCACACTCTCAGGCACTGTTTACCAGAACCTAACCCCCGGATTAATCCACCGTATCCCACACTCTCAGGCACTGTTTTCCAGAACCTAACCCCCGGATTAATCCGGCCTACCCCACACTCTCAGGCACTGTGTTCCAGACCCTAACCTCTGGATTATTCCCCCTAACCCCTAGATTAATCTGGCCTAACCCACTCTCTCAGGCACTGTGTTCCAGACCCTAACCCCTGGATTAATTTGGCCTATCCCACTCTCTCAGGCACTGTGTTCCAGACCCTAACCCCTAGATTAATCTGGCCTAACCCACTCTCTCAGGCACTGTGTTCCAGGCCATAACCCCTGGATTAATCTGGCCTGGCCCTGACTCTCAGGCACTCCCTTTCAGACCCTAAACCTTGCATTAATCTGGCCTATCCCACACTCTCAGAAACTGTATTCCAGACCAAAACCCCTGGATTAATCCGCCATATCCCGCACTCTCAGACCCAAACACCCGGATTAATCCGGCCTATCCTACACTCTCAGGCACTGTGTTCCAGACCCTAACCCCTGGATAATTCACACCTTTTCCCACACTCTCAGGCACTGTGTTCCAGACCCTACAACCTGGATGAATCCGGCCGAACCCGCATTCTCAGATGCTGTGTTCCAGACCCTAACCCCGGGATAAAACCAGCCTCTCGCACAATCTCAGGCAGTGTGTTCCAGAGCCTAACCCCTGGATTGATCCGGCCTATCCCATACTCTCAGGCACGGTATTCCAGACACTAACACCTGGATTCACCTGGCCTACCCCACACTCTCAGGCATTCTGTTCCAGACCCTAACCCCTGGATTATTCACACCTATCCCACACTCTCAGGCACAGTGTTCCAGATCCTAACCTCTGGATTAATTGGGCCTATTCCACACTCTCAGGCACTGTGTTCCAGACCCTAACCTCTGGATTAATCCGCCGTATCCCACACTCTCAGGCACTGTGTTCCAGAACCTAACCCCCGGATTAATCCGGCCTATCCCACACTATCAGGCACTGTATTCCAGACCCGAAACCCCGGATTAATCCAGCCTATCCCACACTCTCAGGCACTGTGTTCCAGACCCTAACCTCTGGATTATTCCGAATATCCCATACTATCAGGCACTGTGTTCCAGACACTAACTCCTGGATTGACCCGGCCAATCCCACACTCTCAGACACTGTGTTCCAGACACTAACCCCTGGATTGACTGGGCCTACCCCACGCTCTCAGGCACTGTGTTCCACACCCTAACCCCAGGATTAATCTGGCCTATTCCA
>NW_025182060.1:0-2527 GCF_004010195.1 Chiloscyllium plagiosum | reverse complement strand
ATTAGAATCCTGACAGTGTCGGAACAGGCCATTAGGCCCAAAAGTTCCACAGCGTCCCTCCGAAGGATATCCCACCCAGACCCATTCCCCTACCCTATTAAAGTATATTTCTCCTGACTAATGTACCTAACCTACACATCCCTGAACATTATGGGAAATTCAGCTTGGCCAATTCAACTAACCTTCAGATCTTTATACTGCAGGAGATAGGGGTGAAAGAGTAAATAATCGACAGGAACAGAACCCAAAGAGAGACCAGAACATTTGGAAAGACAAAGGAGTGGATTAAGATCTGGCTGGGGGGTGCATTGTTGTTAATGGAGGGGACAGGAAGCTGTGTCTGGCAGCATCTCAGTGGAGGTGGCGGAAATGGCGACTGATGATCTACGTTCTGCTGCTAAAACAGACCCCGAGCTTCCAGCTGCCTGCCACTTTAACACACGAGCCTGTTCCCTGGCCAACATCTCTGTCTCATGCTTAGTGCAGTGTTCCAGTGAGGCCAGAACATACCAAATGGCCCCGTATTTCAAGGACTGCAATTACCCCTCCCATGTGGTCAATATGATCCACTATATCTTCTCCATTTCCCGCACCTCTGCCTTTGAAACCCACACCTCCAACTGCAACAAGGATAGAACACCCCCCCCGCCCCCAAGTCCTTACCTTCCACCCAGATACAACACATCATCCTCTGCCATTTCCACGAGATACAATCAGACCACACCACCAGGTTCTTAACGGGTTTGACAGAATAAATACTGATGTGTCTGAGGGTAAATACTGAGGGGGGAGTTTGAAACCAGATTCTGAGTCAGTCACAGAATCAAGGGTTCTGTTTCGGATTCGTCAAGTTTAAGGCAACACAGACACGGGTAAGGGGTTTCAGTAGAAATGGAGCTGGGCTGAGGAGGAGATAAGCAACGTTTAAGAGATTGGAATTCCTGGTGTTTGTGATTGTGTAGATGTCTGATCAGAAGGTCAGCTTTGCGTCAGATATAACTGCAATACTGTGAAGAGTGCAGTTCTGCTGCATAGTTCCCAGTGAGAGGGAGAGGCTCAGCAGTAACGGAAAGGAATTTGTCAGGCAACGGGTTTAACTACGACAGTGTTTCATTGGAGGGACCTGCGCCTAATCGAGTAGTGGGAATGTGGTAAGCAGTTTGATAACTGAGTAACAGTGGGGTAATGGAGAGGGATGATGGGGAAGGAGAACTGGGCATCGTCAGTGTACATGTGAAACCCAACATGGTGCTTTTGCACAATGTCATCTCCTGGCAGTGTGTACGTGAGATACAGAAGGGACCAAGGACACCAAATGCAAGGAATTCAGAAAGGAAAGGGAGAGTGGAGATGGAGCAGGATTTTGGGAGAGAAGGACATAACCAGAAAAGACAGAACAAGGAACAATATCTGTGAATCGGCGAGGGGGACTAATGAGGAGGAGGAGGAGGAAAGAGTGTTGGAAAGTCTATAGTTTAGTGAAATTAGGGTAAAGGGTCAAGATGAGCTCTGATAAGGCTTGACAAGAGACTGGAGGAAGATGTAAGTTTAGGACAAAAACCGGGAACACCTCGTGAGGCAGTTTGGCTCGGCGGGCTAGTGGGAGGGAGGGAAGCAGCAGATCAGATTATCTCAGTCTTCGTGACAGAGAAACTCCATCTGCTCCAAACTCTTGTTGTTGGAGAGAAGGATGGAGGAGACAGAATGATGGACAGTGTTTCACAAAGAAACAAAACCTGGGTAAGTGATATTTAAAGTCAGTGAACAAACCTAATGTATTTAACTTTTATCCAAACTATTAAAACAAACGATTGAAGTCCTGGTTCGAATCCCATCTTGGCAGATGGTGGAATCTGAATTCAAGAAAAAATAGCTGGAATTAGGAATCTCCTGATCGCCATGGAACCATTGTCAATGGCGAAAAAACCCTGCCAACCTGACAGTCGCCCAGCAAGCTACTCACTGAAATAATCACTGCAAAGTTTCAACAAAGTAATGAAACTGGATGGACCACTCGGCATCTAAGAAGGCACCATTTAATACAACCACAGAATCAGCCCTCTCGATGGTGCAATGTCCTCCACACTAACATCTGGACTTTGGCGCCAAAATGTGCAGAGCTGTCTCACAGACCAATCAAGGACCAGCCTGACATAGTCATACTCATGGAAACAGCCCTTACAGACAATGACCAGACACCACCATCACCATTCCAAGATATTGAGATTATGGTGATGGAAAAGCGCAACAGGTGAGACAGCATCCGAGGAGAAGGAGAATCGATGTTTCGAGCCTCAGCCCTTCATCAGCCTGACCTGCTGTGCTTTTCCAGCACCAGACTCTTGACGCTAATCTCCAGCATCTGCAGTCTTCACTTCCTTCTGAAATCTCTGGATATGTCCTGCCCCACCAGCAGGATAGGCCAGGCAGAGGTCGTGGCACAGACAGGGAGGATTTGCCCTTGGAGTACTCAGCATTGACTCCGGACACCAGAACGTCTCATGGCTCCTGCTGATTACCACGTACC
>NW_025182059.1:0-2527 GCF_004010195.1 Chiloscyllium plagiosum | reverse complement strand
GGTTTGGGTAATAAAGACGAGTAGATCAGCAATGATCGTATACAATGGCTTGACCGAAGAATTACCTGCTCCTGATCCTTATGGTCATATTTTCTGTAATTACAAAGTTAAAGGTTGCAATGTTTTTTATGTTCTATTATTGAATGTTGTAATCAGAGAGAGCAAAGCACTTTTGAGTAATCTCTGCATGAGGTTCGGGGCTTTATTCATAATGAATCTTGGTCTCGACACTTCCCAACAAATGAAGCGGAAGTTGCAGAAAGGAGGCACTCTGGAAAGAGACCAGAGGAGTCTTTTGAATCTAGACTAGATTTCCAAATAACATTTTCCAAGCCACACCAAACCGTGTGTGACAGTCTGGAGGGATTGAATGAGACCCTATGTTACTGTGGACCAGGTTATTTGGAGCAAGTGGCCTCCATCTGCTCCAGTGCAGGAGCTGTGAAGGACTGAATGCAAAATAGTAACATGGGACTGTGGAGCAAGACTGGGTCATGAGACACTGTGTCACTGCTCCACCACGCGCTATGATCTGATTATGGTCTCAGCAGCACTTTTCTGTCTGTGTACCATTTTCCTACTCTCATTTATCTGTCAAATGTTTAACATACACAATTTTGAATAAATGGTAATATCCAGTCATCACAAACTTTAACAGCCTTTTGCGAATCTCTTGATCGTGCACTGACCAATGTTCGAGGGTCACTGATGTCTTTTCCCATGCCTGTAAAGCAAATTTTAAATGTAACCAGTTGAGTGCTGTGGCCAATGAAATAGGTATCAGACTGGATAAGTTTCTACAAAAATGTGGGACAAAGGAATTTGAACTCTGAACGAATGGTAAAATGATCTAGCGTCCCAAATATTTTTCTGCCTTTGAAGTTATTCTGCTCATACAAGTGTCTGGGAATGCGGATTTTTCCCGGAACAGTTGGATTTGGCTGAATTCTCTTTGCTTCGGGCAGTGGAGAGATGCCTATGAATTATCACCAGGAAACCTCCACGAGTGGTAAAGTTGACTCAGGGATTTTCTGTTCTTACACCTTGTTTTCAGGCACATCAAAGTCAGATAGAAAGACCAATTGGCTGCTGCTTTAGAGGCAGGTAATACTTTTCTCCCTGGCCGTGTGGAAAAATACTGTAATTTCAACTGAACACCAAACTGGACCATATGCACTCTCCATGAACATTGTCTGGAATGGATGATAATAGACTGTATGCTTTGTGCAGCATCAATGCTGTTGTTGTGCACAGTGCCTTTCATTAGCAAATAAAAATGTGCCCGCTTTATAATTTGATGACATCTTTATATGTGTCTGCGTAATTTTCAAAAATGGGTTGATATCTTCATAATATTTGTGTTTCTATCAACACATCACATTCATTAAAAAAATTCTCTAACTTTAGCCTCCTTAACAAGACAAAATATGTATCCAGCTGAAACACTTTTCTGAAAATCGTGCTTCAATAAGATTTCTCATTTAAGTCCTTATCAGATAATCCCCGATAACAAAGGGCCTTCATTTCAGGAATGAATAAAGGGAAGCATCTTTGAACATCTTCAAAAGGAGTTATATCCGTTTTTTAGTTTAGAGGATCAACACTGCACCTAGTGTATCTGATGTGGTCTCAGCAATGCCCTGTACAGATGCAGTAAAACATTCCTTAGTAAACCCAATACCCGTTGCCACAAACAGCATCATTCCACTTAACTTCCAAATCACTTGCTACATCTGCAGACTTCATATGATTCGTGTACCAGGAATATGAATAACATCTGCACCACAGAGTTCTGCGATCTCTCTCCATTTAAATTGTTTCCTGCTGTTCTATCCTTCCTACCACAATAGACAACTCACGTTATATTATTTCTGCTGAAAGTTTGCTCACTAACCTTCCCTGTCTATATCACAATGCAGATCCACTACCTCCATTTGAAATTATATTGAATAATCATCTTGGTGTATAAGGTAATTCAGCTTTGATCCATTCAGTCCCTTCATACAGATATTTGACATAGATTATTGATCATTGATGACCCCACAGTGATCTCTGAGGCAAAACTAGTTACAGTTTTATAAAAATATGCATTTATCTCTACTGTCTATTTTCTGTTTGCGACAGTATCCCTATTCCTGTGCAGCAGTTCAGTCGGGTTGAATGGCCTCCACCTAGGCTGTGTAATGTACTCAACGAACTGAAGTACTTCTTTCTATATTCCTGTGTAACTCCTTCGAGGGGCAGAATGGTCTCCTCCCAAATCATTGTAACGATCCTGTATGACTGAATCGGGTGGTCCCCTACCCTGTAACAGACTCGAGGGGTGGATTGAGGAAACAACACTTAAGGTAGGCGCAACAGTATATCTCTGCAACAGCATCGAGGGCTGGATTGAAGGAACAACACATGGGATAGGGGCGGCAGTTGACCATTCGTCTGCACCATTCAGAATGCTCAAGGCTGATCCGATTGTGTCGAACCATCCGACTCCAGCCTGTTCCCAATAAACATTGACTCTTTTGTCCAG
>NW_025182058.1:2187-2527 GCF_004010195.1 Chiloscyllium plagiosum | reverse complement strand
CGTAGTGCCCAGGGATGTGCAGGTTAGGGTCAGTCTGGGTGGTATGCCTTTCGGAGGGCCGGCGTGGACTCGAGGGGCCGAACGGCCTGCTTTCCCCACCCCCCCCCGGCCGAGACCCCACGACGGCGTCGGGCCGGGTTGTCTCGGGCCATTCCCCGGACCACCCTGTCGGCCCCTTGCCCCTTCCTGAGCCAAAATGTTGGCCACCCTGCCGTAAACTGGATTGAATCCACCCTCCTGGCGCCAGGGCCCCTTTTTTTTTTGTTTTGTTTGGCGACAGTTTCGCGACCTCCCTCTCCGCCCCCCCCCCCCCCCCCCCCCCCCCCCCTTACGGCCGCCG
>NW_025182058.1:0-2115 GCF_004010195.1 Chiloscyllium plagiosum | reverse complement strand
GGACAACCCGTCCGTTTGTTTTATCTTGAACCTTTAGACTGACCTTTATCCTGTTGTGTTTTCGTCCCCTTTCAGGGAGTCAGAAGCTGCGGCGCTCGGCCTCGGCCCTTGGGCGGCGGCGGCGGACGCGGGTGAGCGGCCTATCCCCTCCCCCTTTCCCCGGCGGCCGTTGTGGCTGCGTTGTTTTCAGCGCGCCTGCGTGGCGTGGTGCACGCCGGGAGGTGTAGTTCCCCCGAGGCGCCTGCGCCGCTGTTGAGCGCAGGCTGGGGCGGACTACACCTCCCGGCGTGCCGCGCGGGGGCGGCTGTGGACTACACCTCCCGGCGTGCTTAGGGAGGCCAGGTGGCGCTGCAGAGACTACATTTCCCAGGGTGCGCCGCTGCTTAAAGGGGCCGTGCACCACATGGTGGGATCTTCTTTTTTGCACCAAAATTTGGAGTTCAGAGTCTAATGGTGACCGTGAATCCATCGCCGGTTGATGGGCCGTGGCCCGATGGTGTCCTTTTGGGCACGACCGTCTGCCATCTTCACTTGGTCCACACTACACGTGACTCCAGTCCCACAGCAAGTGGTTGACGTATCTGCCCTCTGGGCACCAAACGCTCAGCCGACCGGCCATGCTGTCATTCTGTGAGTGGACAAGGGGGTTAAAAACGTGATTCAGGGTCACTCCGGAGCATAGAAAGTAAGTGCAGGGGGAGGCCATTCAGCCCGTCCGTCCTGCACCACCGTTCAGTTATGGTCGTGTGGCCTCAGTATCCCCTTCCCGCTTTCTCTCCGCACCCCTTGATCCCTTTAGCCGCAGGGGCCTCGTCCCGCTCCCTCTTGGATGTACCTAACGACCTGGAGAAATGTAGATTTCTCCAGCTTCCTCATTTCCCCTCCCCTCTTCCCCCTCCCCCCCCCGCCTTATCTCAGTCCCAACCCCCGGATTGAGCACCGCCCTCTCGACCTGCAATCTTCATCCCGACCTCTCCGCGCCCCCCCCCCCACTCCCTCTCCGATCTATCACCCTCACCTCCTTCCACCTATCGTATTCCCAGTTCCCCCCCCTCCCCTTTACCTTTTATCTCAGCCCGCTTGGCACACCAGCCTCATTCCTGAAGAAGAGCTTATGCCCGAAACGTCGATTCTCCTGCTCCTCGGATGCTGCCAGGCCTGCTGTGTTTTTTCAGCACCACACTTTTTAACTCTGGTCCCCAGCATCTGCAGTCCTCACTTGGTCCTGTAGGATTGTTCAGGACCACATGTCACTCAGAGACAAATGTCACAGGGTGAGGGACACGGCGTCTCACACGAGGGCTCTGAGAGCCTCGTAGATCAACAAGGATTCACCAGGATACCTTTATTAGCCAAAGTATGGAATATAAGGGCAAGGAGGTTACGATGGAGCTGTATATCGCATTTGTTAGGCCCCAGATGAAGATTGTGCGCAGTTAGAGTCTTAAGAGTCAGAAACAGACTCTTCGGTCCAGGTCATCCATGCTGACCAGAATCCCAGACTAAACTAGTCCCACCTGCCCTGCTCCAGGCCCATATCCCTTTCCTATTCATGGACTTATCCAAACGTCTGTTAAAATTTGTAACTGTACCTGCACCCGCCACTTCCTCAGGAAGGTCATTCCACACACGGACCACCCTCAGTGTGGAAACATTTGCTGTTCAAGGCCCCTTCGAAATCTTTCTCCTCTCACCCTAAAGGATGCCCCCTGGTTTTGAACTCTCAAAACCAGGAGAAAGGACCTTTGTGAGTTCGCCCTCTCTGTGCCCCTCATGAGTTTATAAACCTTTGAGGTCACCTCTCAGCCTCCCTTGCTCCAGTGTAAAAGCCTCTCCTTCCAACTCAAACCTGGCATTCCCGGCAAATCTCGGAATCCTCTCCAGCTTAATATGCCTCCAACGGCAGGGCGACCACAGTGCTCCTGAAGAGGCCTCGCCAACGTCCTGTACAACCTCAATGGGCCAGGACGGTGGCTCAGTGGTTAGTGCCGCTGCCTCACGGCGCCAGGGACCCGGGTTCGATCCCACCCTCGGGTGACTGTCTGTGTGGTGTTTGGACATTCTTCCCCCCCACCCCTCACTTCCCTGCGTGGGTTTCCTCCGGGTGCTCTGGTT
>NW_025182057.1:0-2527 GCF_004010195.1 Chiloscyllium plagiosum | reverse complement strand
TGATTTTGGAAGGGATTATGCATTATAACTTTTCAAGGATATGGATTAATTAGTCTATTTTGTATATGGAGGTGGCTAAATGTCTTTCAATTATTGCATGCAACAGAAAACATGGTGATGGACAAGTAACCTGCCGCCACTCAGTGTTTTTAATTACACTTTATTTATTAGTGTACAGGATAAAAATTTCCTAACTAATATCCTACCTAAAACAACCAAAGACAACTTGACCTTGTCAAAGGAGCAACATTGTCACAATCTAGACATGGAAGTAGACTTAAGAGAACAGTATGAGTGATTTTTTAAGATGTAGAAATTTATTATCATCTTGTAAATTAAACGTATCATCTGAAGCAGTTGATTATTATAACAACAACTATGTGCGATTATGCTTTTGTTTGTTTGAATCCCATTCCTGACAGGTAACTTCCTGACGATTATGATTCTATCTTGTAAGAACTGTGGTCTATCCAAAAGTGTCAAACTTTACCTGACGGCTATGGTCGTGGCGGATCAACTGGTGGTTATCCTCGACCTGATATTGAGACACATTCCGATTGTTTATCGTGAAAAGATTACTTTCCTTCGCAGAATCCCCGTGTGTAATATCCACGCCGTCCTGCTTTATGCAGCCACTGACTGTTCTGTCTGGTTCACCGTCAGCTTCACCTTTGATCGATTTGTGGCCATTTGTTGCCAGAAGCTGAAAAGTAAATATTGCAATGAGAAAACGGCAGCTGTGGTTCTGGGGACAGTGTCTGTGCTGAGCTCTTCAAAGAACGTTTTCTGGTACTTTATGTTCAGTGGCTGGTATTGGATGCAGAACTACCCCTGGTTCTGTTTCATCAGGGTGAATGTTACCAATTCTCCAGTTTGGGCAGCATTTGATTTAGTCCACAACATTCTGAATCCCTGTATCCCGTTTGCGTTAATTTTGCTGCTCAATGTTTTCACTGTAAGGCACATTGCAATGGCCAGCAGAGCTCGCCGCAGACTGTGGGCTCGAAGCAGTGGGAAGAGATCGAGAGACGCAGAGATGGAGAGTCGAAAAAAATCGATCATTTTACTGTTCGCTATGTCGACCAATTTCATCCTGTTGTGGTCACTGTTAATGGTTTATTCCATATGGAGACGGATGTGGTACTTGGGATATCGGTCTGTCTGGTTAGATAGATATGTGCTTGACTTAGACTTCATGCTGCAGCTCTTGAGCTGCTGCACAAACACTGGGATATATGCTGTGACCCAGACTAAGTTCAGAGAGCAGTTCCAGAATGTGCTAAAATATCCTTTCAATCAATTCTTCAGTTCATTCTTTAATCAGTCAATTCCAACACGATCCCATTGTGAGGATATGGGGCAGGCAAGAAATGTGGTCAGAGAGATGAAGTGGGGTCACGGAGGGGAATAGAGATCATATCCCATATGCCTCCAAATCCTAAATGACAACTCAAGAGAGAGAAGTGTACAGAGAGAGAAACAAAGAGGTAGAGAGAGAGAGAGAGAGAGAGAGAACGACAGACAGACAGTGACGGCGAGACAGACACAGATATGTGAAGAGAGAGAGAGAGAGATAGTGAGAGCGAAATACAGACAGACAGAGAGAGACAGAGATAGATATAGGGGAGAAACAGTCAGTGAGAGAGAGAGTGATAAACAGAGTGTAAGACAGAGAGAGAGAGATGGAGAAACAGATAAACAGAGCAGGGGAGAGAGAGAGAGAGAGCGAGAGCGGGAGAAAGACTGAGATGGAGCAAGAAACAAACAGAGAGAGAGGCCGTAACTGGGAGTTAGTAATCGAGGTACAAAGCTACTGCATTTTTAAAAAACGGGAAAATCAGACAGAGAAGGAGGAGACGGTTACTTAACAGTTTTATTGCGAGACTGTTAATTCATAAACTCAGCGAAGTTCTGGGCATCCGGCTTCAAATCCTGCCATGGCTGATGGAGGAATTGGAATTCCATAAACAATCTGGAATGAAGGGTCTCGTGAAGACCATGAAACCATTGTCTGTTGTGTTTTTCATTAATCTCATTATGGAAGGAAATCTTCTATCCTCAACTGGTCTGGCCTAGACCTGTCTCCAGACATACAGCAATGGAGTTGACCCTTAACTGCCCTCTCAACAATTATGGATTGGTAATAAATGCTGGCCTAGCCAGTGACATCCTTATCCTTTCAAAGAATGAAAAAGTCAGACAACCAAGCCTGGCGTGTGAGAAAAATAGAAAGATCATCATTTGGAATGAAAATATGAAGGTGACATAGAACACAGGAGAGAAAGAGAGAATGAGGGAGAGAAAGAGAGAATGAGGGAGACAAGGAGAAGGACAGTGAAAAATATGGAGAGAAGGAGAGCGAGACAGCGAGGGAGTGAGGCAGAAATACACGGAGAGGGAAATAGTAAGGCAGAGCGACAAACAGAGAAAGAAAGGGAGCGAGAAGGAGAGACTGAAGGAGCATGTGGCAGATACAAAGTAAAGGAACTGGGTGGAGAATGGGACAGAGTGAGAGGTGGGTTGAGGA
>NW_025182056.1:755-2527 GCF_004010195.1 Chiloscyllium plagiosum | reverse complement strand
CCTCAGTACTGACCCTCTGACAGTGTGACACTCGCTCAGTACTGACGCTCTGACAGTTTGGCACTCCCTCAGTACTGACCCTCTGACAGTGCGGCACTCCCACAGTACTGACACTCTGACAGTATGGCACTTCTTCAGTACTGACCCTCTGACAGTGCGACACTCGCTCAGTACTGAAACTCTGACAGTGCGACACTCCCTCAGTACTGACCCTCTGACAGTGCAACATTCCCTCAGTACTGACCCTCTGACAGTGAAACACTCCCTCAGTACTGCCCCTCTGACAGTGCGACACACCCTCAGTACTGACCCTCTGACATTGCAACATTCCCCCAGTACTGACCCTCTGACAGTACAACACTCCCTCAGTACTGACCCTCTGACAGTGCAACACTCCCTCAGTACTGACGCTCTGACAGTGTGGCACTCCCTCAGGACTGACCCTCTGACAGTGCGGCACTCCCTCAGTACTGACGCTCTGACAGTGCAACATTCCCTCAGTACTGACCCCCTGACAGTGTGGCACTCCCACAGCAGTGGCCCTCTGACAGTGTGGCCCTCCCTCAGTACTGACCCTCTGACAATGCAGCACTCCCTCAGTATTCACCCTCTGACAGTGCGGCATTCCCTCAGCACTGTCTCTCTGACAGTGCAGCACTCCCTCAGTACTCACCCTCTCACAGTGCGGCAGTCCCTCAGTACTGACCCTCTGACAGTGCGGCACTCCCTCAGTAGTGACCCTCTAACAGAGTGACACTCCCTCAGTACTGACCCTCTGACAGTGTGCAAATCTCTCAGTACTGACCCTCTGACAGTGTGACACTCCCTTAGTACTGACCCTCTGACAGTGCGGCACTCCCTCAGTATTGGCCATCCGACAGTGCGACACTCCCTCAGTACTGACCCTCTGACAGTGCAACTCTCCCTCAGTGCTGATTTTCTGACAGAGCTGCACTCCCTCAGTACTGACCCTCTGACAGTGCAACACTCTCTCAGTACTCACCCTCTGACAGTGTGACACTCCCTCAGTAATGACCCTCTGACAGTCCGGCACTCCCCCAGTACTGACCCTCTGACAGTTCAACACTCCCTCAGTACTGACCCTCTGACAGTGCGACACTCGCTCAGTACTGACGCTCTGACAGTGTGGCACTTCCTCAGTACTCACCCTCTGACAGTGCGGCACTCCCTCAGTACTGAAACTCTGACAGTGCAGCACTCACTCAGTACGGACCCTCTGACACTGCAACACTCCCTCAGAACTGACCCTCTGACAGTGCAGCACTCCCTCAGTAATGAACCTCTAACAGTGCAACACTCCCTCAGTACTGACCCTCTGACAGTGCAACATTCCCTCTGTACTGACCCCCTGACAGTGTGGCACTCCCACAGCAGTGACCCTCTGACAGTGTGGCCCTCCCTCAGTACTGACCCTCTGACAATGCAGCACTCCCTCAGTATTCACCCTCTCACAGTGCGGCAGTCCCTCAGTACTGACACTCTGACAGTGCGGCACTCCCTCAGTACTTACCCTCTGACTGTGTGGCACTCCCTCAGAACTGACCCTCTGACAGTGCGGCACTCCCTCAGTAATGAAACTCTGACAGTGCAACACTCCCTCAGTACTGACCCTCTGACAGTGCAAAATTCCCTCTGTACTGACCCCCTGACAGTGTGGCACTCCCACAGCAGTGACCCTCTGACAGTGCGGCATTCCCTCAGCACTGTCTCTCTGACAGTGCAGCACTCGCTCAGTACTCACCCTCTCACAG
>NW_025182056.1:0-707 GCF_004010195.1 Chiloscyllium plagiosum | reverse complement strand
ACCCTCTGACAGTGCGGCACTCCCTCAGTACTGACCCTCTGACAGTGCGGCACTCCCACAGCAGTGACCCTCTGACAGTGCGGCATTCCCTCAGCACTGTCTCTCTGACAGTGCAGCACTCCCTCAGTACACACCCTCTGACAGTGCAACACTCCCTCAGTACTGACCCTCAGACAGTGCGGCATTACCTTAGTATTGGCCCTCCGACAGTGCGACACTCCCTCAGTACTGACCCTCTGACAGTGCGACACTCCCTCAGTATTGTCCCTCTGACAGTGCGACACTCCCTCAGTACTGAGCCTCTGACAGTGCGACACTCCCGCAGTACTTACCCTCTGACAGTGCGGCACTCCCTCAGTACTGACCCTCTGACAGTGCGGCACTCCCACAGTACTGACACTCTGACAGTATGGCACTTCTTCAGTACTGACCCTGTGACAGTGCGACACTCGCTCAGTACTGACGCTCTGACAGTATTGCACACCCTCAGTACTGACCCTCTGACAGTGCAACACTCCCTCAGTACTGAAACTCTGACAGTGCGACACTCCCTCAGTACTGACCCTCTGACAGTGCAACATTCCCTCAGTACTGACCCTCTGACAGTGAAACACTCCCTCAGTACTGCCCCTCTGACAGTGCGACACACCCTCAGTACTGAGCCTCTGACATTGCAACACTCCCTCAGTACTGACCCTCTGACAGTG
>NW_025182055.1:1620-2527 GCF_004010195.1 Chiloscyllium plagiosum | reverse complement strand
TGTGTGTGTGTAGTGAGTGTAGAGTTTCTTAAGTCTGTGAGGGGATGCATGTGCACATAGCTCCTGGGAGGTACTGAACAATGAAGGGTACCCAAAGGGCAACCAACAGGGTATCCTTCATTGTTCAGTACTTCCCAGGAGCTGAAAAACTACGCCGTGTTCTTCGTGACCTGCAACACATTATCAATGAGGATGAGCACCTCGCCAAGACCTTCTCCAAACCTCCACTGCTTACCTTTAAACAACTGCCAAACCTGAAACAAATCATTGTTCATAGCAAGCAGCCCGGCTCTCAGGACAACTCCATACAACCCCGTCACGGTAGGCGCTGCAAGACGTGTCAGAGTGTGGACATAGATACCACCATTACATGTGGGGACATCTCCCACCTCGTTACGTGGCAGGTACCCATGTGACTCAGCCAACGTTGTCTATCTTATACGTTGCAGGCAAGGATGCCCTGAGGCATAGTACATTGGGGAAACCAAGCAAAGGCTACAACAGCGGATAAATGGCACCGCACAACAATCAACAGACAGGAGTGTTCCCTCCCAGTTAGGGAACACTTCAGTGGTCCAGGACATTCGACCTCAGACCTTCGGGTGGCCATCCTCCAAAGCGGATTTCGGGACAGGCAGCAGCGAAAAGTGGCCGAGCAGAGGCTGATAGCTAAGTTCAGTACCCACAGGGAGGGCCTCAACCGGGACCTTGGGTTTATGTCATATTACAGGTGACCACCACACACACACACACACACACACGTAGTCGGTCTCACACACCCTTACAGACACACACACTCCCACACCCACACAGGCATGCTCTCAGAGACTTAGATCACTCTACACTCATGCACACACATATACACTCTCTCACTGACACTCACAACCACTCACATACACACACACAC
>NW_025182055.1:0-1498 GCF_004010195.1 Chiloscyllium plagiosum | reverse complement strand
TTCTCTGTCTATGCCATGATGTTTAGATTGATCCTAATCTAAAAGGTGAGATAACGGAGTTTTACATAAATTCATGCAGTATTTGAGCTCAGAGTTCTACATGAACGTATGCAGTTTTTTGAGCAAAGTACAATGCAACCCTGCAAGTACAAATTCACCCCACAAAATATATGTGTGCATGTGGGTCTTTGTGTGTGTGTGTGTCTGTCTGGGTTGGGAGTTGTGAGTGTGAGAAAGTGTATGTGTGTGTGTAGTGAGTGCGGTGTCTTAAGTCTGTGAGGGGGTGCATGTGGGAGTGTGTGTATCTGTAAGGGTGTGTGTGGTAACCTGGTGTTGTGTGACTTTTAACTTTGTACACCCCAGTCCAACACCGGCATCTCCAAATCATTACAATTCTGCTCCTCATATATAATTCACATGCTAAGCCTCTTTGCTCAACAGCCTATATTGCCTCCCAGTACCAGAATTCTTACCTGCAAAATTTTCAGCCTTCCATTTAAAATCCTTGGACATTTTCTCTCCTTATTCCTCTAACTTTCTTCAACCACAACTCAGATTTCTCTGCTCCTCAAAAATAACCTCTTGTCCATTTCCCACTTCATCCCATTTTTTTGCAGACATATTTTTAGCTACTAATGTTCTCAGGTCTAGAAATCCCTGTGATTCCTGCCTGTTCCTTAAGACCCTTCTCAAACTACCGCATTGATCTATCTTTTCGTCATTTGTTTGAATGGCTCCTTCTTTTGCTCATGTCAGTCTGTTTATCCAATATTGGTCATTTGAGGCACCTTGGGAGATTCTACTATGTTAAATTAATTGTACAAATGCAAGTTATTGTTGTTGCTGCAAGCACCCACTTGCTTTCAGCAGTCAAGAAGCAGCTAGCTGCTAAAGGCATTAATGTGCACCCATAGACACACTGTCATTTGGGTTCTCGTTTCCTTTTATCTTCATCTGCACCCTCAACCTTGGAGGATGATAAACGCAACAGTAAACATCTCTCTGGAAGTTTTCTGAATTTTTAGCCTTTTCTAGAAATACTTGTTTATTTGTCCCATCTATTTGAATTTGACAGACATAATTGCTTTATTAACGCACAATCATTCATCCAATCTCAGTTGGTCATTCATGAAGTTAGGCCAGAAAATTAAATGCTATTACCAGTCAGGATTCAGGTGGATTGTCAAATTAGAACTGATTTACACCTGCAAAGTAACATCAGCCCTGGAGTTTTACAGTATCAAAGTGAAAAGCTGTTCAGCCTATTGATCCTCTGCTAGTTCTGTCTCTCGTTAGTGGACCTCTCATACAGATTATCTGGTCATTATCTGAGGAGAAAGTGAGGACTGCAGATGCTGGAGATCAGAGCTGAAAATGTGTTGCTGGAAAAGCGCAGCAGGTCAGGCAGCATCCATGGGACAGGAGAATCGACGTTTCGGGCATAAACCCTTCTTCAGGAATGAGGAAGTCATTCCTCATTCCTGAAGAAGGGCTTATG
>NW_025182054.1:421-2527 GCF_004010195.1 Chiloscyllium plagiosum | reverse complement strand
TTATATGGGAGAGTGAGAATGATGGTGTGAGTGTATGCCGGAGAGTGATCATGACATTTGGGGAGTTTGCAGGTGAGTGAGCGAGAGCGGGCCGTGTGCAGAGAAGTGAGCGTGGCAGACGGGAATGTGCGGGTGAGTGTGCATAATGGTGTGTGTTTACGCAGGAGAGTGATGGTCACATTGGTCAGTGTGTTGCGCAGTGAAAGTGACAGAGGTGGTGAGTATAGGGGAGTAAGGGTGACAGTCTGAGGTATGCAGAGGTGAAAACTTAACAGAAAGGAGATGTGTGGACGAGAGGTTCCGACCCTGTGGGAGTGTTTTGGGGAGTGAGCATGTCAGTAGGAGAGTGAGCGGGGGAGTGATTGTGACGGTGGGGCAGTATGCTGTGCTTGACCTTGATGGTGGAGGAGTGAGTGGGTAGTGACCGTAACGGTTGGAGAGTCAGCAGTGAAGCGAGGATGACGGCGGGGCTGCGTCCAGAGGTGTGTGGATGACGATGTTGGAGTTTGAAGGGAGAGCGCGTGACCTTGGAGGAGTGTTTGGTTGAGAGAGTGAGAGAGTGAGAGATTGCGACGGTGGCAGAGCGTGTGGGGGAGTAGTTTTTACACTGAGGAAGTGTCCAGTCGAGTGAGCATGAAATTAGGGTAGCTTGTAAGCTGGTGACTGTGACGGTGGATCACGAGAGTATTTTAGTTCCAGGGGAGTGAGCATGCCAGCGTGGGAGTGAGTGTGACAGTGGATAACTTTGCAGGGAAAACCTTTGCCGGTGGAGAAGTGTGTGGAGGAATGAGTGTGAGGTTGGTGGTGTGTACGGCCAGCGAGCCTGACTGAGGAGCAGGGTGCAGGTGAGAGATTCTAATTTCTGGGAAGTGTACGGGACAGTGTGTGTGACGGCATGAGTGTCTGGAGAAGTGAGGGTGACACTGGAATAGTGTATAGGGGAGTGAGCGTGATGGTCCGACAGTGTGCACTGGAGTGAGCGTGATGGTAAGTGGTTTGAGCGGATTCAACATGATGGTGTGGGAGTGCGTGCGACGGTGTGTGAGTGTGCATGGAATACAACTGACGGTGGGGTTTGTGTGTGGACGACGTGGCGTGACGATGGTGGAGTTTATGTGGGAGCGAGCCTGATTTCCAGAGAGTAGATGGGGGAGTGAGTGGGACGGTTGAGCAGGGTCTAGGGGTGTGAGCGTGAAAGTGGGATTGCACAAGCTTTTGAGTCAGATGGTGGAGGAGAGTGCGAGCGAGGGAACATTACAGTGCCGAAGAGTGTTGGGAGTGTGCGTGGGCGTGTGGGAGAGTATGCGAAATTTTGCCTGACAATGTGGGAGTGGGCGAGAGAGTGAATGTGATGGTGATGGATTTGCGGCTGTGCAAACATGACAGTCGATCAGTGTGTCGGGGAATAAGTGCGATGGCGGGCTTGTGAGCGGCGTAGCGAGTGAGATGGAACAGAGAACATAGATCATAGAACAATACAGCGCAGAACAGGCCCGACGGACGTCAATGTTGTACGGACCTGTGAACTATTCTCAGCTCGTCCCCCTACACTATCCAGTCATCATCCATGTGCTCATCAAGGGAGTGTTTAACTACATTAGCAGGTAAGGCAGTCCATGCACTTAGCCCTCTCTGAATAAACAACCTGGCCTTGATATGTTTCTTAAATGTAGGATCCCTTAATTTGTAGTTTTGCCCTCTCATACAAGCTGACATTATCAACCTCGGAAAAAGGATTTCTACTTTTTGCCTGATCTAATCACCTGAACATCCTGTATGCCTCTATTAAATCGCCCCACAGACATCTTCTTTCCAATGAGAACAAATCCCCACTTAGCCTTCTTCTTTCCAATGAGAACAGTCCGTCTCTCAGCCGTTCCTCATAAGACTGTCCCTCCAGACAAGTAATGCTCAGGGAGTGTGTCGGGGTGAGTGCATGATGGGGTGTGGAGTGTGTGGGGGGGTGAGTGATCATGATGATTGGATAGTTAGTTTGGATGCAAGTGTAATGGTGGCGTGTTTGCGTGGGAGTGAGGGTAACTTTTGTGAGTGTATGGGGAGTGGGAGTGACGGTGGGAGAGTGTGTGTGGAGTGAGCATAACGGCG
>NW_025182054.1:0-180 GCF_004010195.1 Chiloscyllium plagiosum | reverse complement strand
GATTGTGTGAAGAAGGGAATTGACAGGGAAGAGTGTACGGGGGAGTGAGCAAAACAGCAGAGGAATCTATGGGGCAGTTAGCCTGACGGTGCACAGAATGCAGTGGAGTGAGCGTGATGGTACAGAGTGATTATTGTGATTGTGGGACTGTGTGCTTGAGAGCAACAATAACGTTCGGGT
>NW_025182053.1:1221-2526 GCF_004010195.1 Chiloscyllium plagiosum | reverse complement strand
TCAGTATTCTCACTAACATTTTCTTTTGCCAACTAGGTGCTTCTCCTATGTCCTCAGATTCTACGCACAACTTTTCACTGCAATCTTTGATTGGCCTGAATCTTACTCTAGTCATTCTTTTATTCCTGATGTACCGAGAGAAGACCTTCGGGTTTACCTTGATACTTTCCGCGTACATCTTCTCATGTCCCCTCCTGGATCTTCTTAGTACGAACTTTAGATCGTTTTTGGACAACTTATAACTCCTAAGCCTCCGAACTGAACGTTCTCGCCTTATCAAGAGCGTCCATTGCCTGCAGTTTCTTTCACATTCTATGCATCCTAAGTCTTTCTTAATCACATCATAATTGCTTTCCCTGCGGTATAACCTATCTCTGCCCAATGCTATTGCAAACATAACAGAATTATGGTCACTACAGCCAAAATGCTCACGTACCTCCTACGCTGACACCTGGGAGGTGTCATTCCTCAGTACCAAATCCTAAAGAGCATCGTCCCTAGTTGGCCTGTCTACATGCTGTGTCAGAAAATGTTCCTGCACACATTGTACAAAAAATGACCCATCTGATCTACTTAATCTATAGTATTCCCATTCAATCGTGACGAATGTAAAGCCCGTCATAACAACTAACTTGTCACTCTCGCACCTTTCGACAACTGTCTTTGCTATCCTATCTTCTACATTCCTCGGACACTTCGGAGGCCTATAGAAAACTCCAAACAGGCATATCTCTCCTTTCCTGCTTCTAACGACTGCCCAAATTACAAATATGGATGAGTTCTGCTGTAATACTACCCTTGATTAACAATGCCACACGCCCCTCCTCTTTTTCCATCATATCTGTTCTTGCTAAAACATCTAAATCCCAGAATCTGCAACAATCAATCCTGTCGCTCTTCTAGACATGTTTGCAAAATGGCCACAGCATCGAACTCCCAGGTACCAATCCATGCTGCAAGTTCAACCACCTAATTCCGGATGCTCCTGGCATTGAAGTACACACATTTCAAACTAGCATCGTGATTGCCAGTGCCCACAAGCGACCTTGTAAACCTACCTCTGACCTCACTACCCTCAACATCCTGTACACTGGACCAACAATTCAGATTCCCATTTTCCTGCTGCATTAATTTAACACTTCTCCACAAAGAATATTATCAAATCCCAGCGCCCAACCCCACCCCCCACTCACCCCACGGGACATTGGTACCCGTCTAGTTCAGGTGAAGGCCATCCTGTTTGAAGAGGTCCCACCTTGCCCAGAAAGAGCTCCAATTATCCAAACTCCAAAACCCTTCCTCCTG
>NW_025182053.1:0-1137 GCF_004010195.1 Chiloscyllium plagiosum | reverse complement strand
CCCTGGCACCTGGGAGGCAACACACCAATTGTGATTCTCTCTCGTTCCCACAAAACCTCTGAACTGTTCCACATTATAGAGTCCCCAGTGACTAAAGCTCTTCTGTTCCCCCTTCCCCTCTCAATAACAGGGACAGATTGTGCGCCAAAGACCGGTTCCGCATTTCTTACCCCTGGGAAGTAATCCTTCCCATCAATATCCAAAACGGTATACTTGTTATTGAGGGGAACCGCCAAAAGACCATCCTGTACTAACTTTCAGGTTCCCTTTCTTACCGCTGAAGGTAACCAAACTACCTTCTTCACGTAGCTGTCGAGTAACTACCTCCCAACAGCGGTTCTCAATAATCCCCTCCACCTCCCGAATAATCTAAAAGTTCATCCAGATCCGGCTCCAGTTCCCTAACACGGTTCTCGAGGAACTAGATTTGGGTGCACTTCCCACAAATGAAGTCAGCAGGGACACTAGAGGCGACCCATATCACCCCACATACTGCAGGAGGAATATTCAACTGCCCGAACCTCCATTCCCACTTTTCTAAATTCCCAAGCACACGGCTGAAAATAAAGAAACTAGAAAGAACACATTTGTCACTTTACCAACCAATGCACAGTATTTTCTTTTTTTGTTGCGAGGAGGAGGATGGGTGGGAGGCAGTACCCGAGTAGTGTTTTGCAAAGGAGCCACCCAAATATGTAAACTCGTGACCTCTTCGACTGGCTCCAGAAACTGAAAAAGCCTGAACTAAGAGAAATTTAAACTGTACACTCTCAATCAATCGATTGAATTCAACCAAAATAAAACAGTCAATGTCATCATTTATATAAATTATTTGGATGTGAGGTTAAGAGGTATTGTTAGTAAGTTTGGAGATGACACGAAATCGGCGGTGTAGTGGACAGCAAAGAAAGTTATCTCGCATTACAACTGGTTCTTGATGACATGAGCCAATGCGGTGAGGAGTGGCAGATGGAGATTAGTTTAGATAAATGAGAGGTGCTGCATTTTGGGAAAGCTAACCTCAGTTATACACTTAATGGTAATGCCATAGGGAGTATTGATGAACAAACTGACCTTGGGGTGTAGGTTCATAGGTCCGTGAACGTTGAGTCACAGGTAGATAGGAGAGTGAAGAAG
>NW_025182052.1:0-2526 GCF_004010195.1 Chiloscyllium plagiosum | reverse complement strand
GCAATGGACAGGAATAGCAGCTGAATCCACCAGGTTTCAAATATTATCGATTGAATAGAAAATGATGCAAATGAGATGTTCATAGCAAATGACAGTATCAATGAACAAATTGAACAGGAAGCTGCATTGATCGAGCAATTTTATCATTCATGGTCTCACGTTATTTTTATTCATTCTTGGGTCGTGGTTGCCCCTGGCTGGAAAGAATTTATTGCCTGTTGGTGAATTGTCCTCTGAAACCAAAACCACAATGACGTAAAGAGGGGAGTTCCATGACTTTATCGAGCAACAGTAACATAATGGAGGGGATCGTGGTGGTTGTGATGCTCCCATGTGCCTGTCCCCCTTATCCATCTAAATGAAAATTGGTGTGCGCTTGGAACGTGCTGTCTGGACAAGTTCAGTGAATTTGTGCAGTGCATCTTGTTCTTAGTGCACACGAATGTCCATGAGCATATGTAGTGGAGGACGGGGACGGTCCCAGCCAATCGAGTGGACTACTTTGTCTGGAATGGTATCAAGCTTCTTGACTGTTGTTGGAGCTGCACCCAACCATGCTAGTGGAGCAGAATCCATCATATTCCTGATTTGTGCCTTTTAAATTATAGACAAGATTTAGCGAGTCAGGCGGTGAGTTACTCGCTGCAGTATTCCTCGCCTCTGGCATGCTTTTATGGCATACGTGAAAGGTAACCCACAGAACATGGATATTGGGAGATTCAAAAGGGATCGGAATGTGGCTCACAGGTTGCCACTGATATTGCACAATGCCAGGCAGCTGGCCTCAATTCACTATTGGGGTGAACTTTACGCAGTCTCGCCATATCTATATGGATTACCATCTGATGCTCCAGTTTCCTCCCATGTTCCAAATTCGTGCAACTTAGTTCGATTGTTCATACTCAGTTGAGCCAGGGATGGGTAGGTTAGGTGGTTTAACCATGAGAAATTCGGGATAATGCAGGAATGGCTCATTGGACGGTCAGTTTACATGCAATGGGCCAAATGGTCTCTTTTCTGCTTTGGAGGGATCCCATGATTCAGTGATGACAACGCCATTGAATGTTGGGGGGCAGGAGTTAGACTGTCAGATTTTGAAGATTGTCTGGGATTACTGTGGTATGTATAAATTATCATTTGTCTGGAGAATGTCCAGATGCTTTTTTTTTTTGCATCATCATATGGGAGTCACAAATGTTGCAGAGCCTTATGCAATGGTTTGTGAACATCCTACTTCTGGTGATATGTTGGAACGAAATTAATTGATGAAGCAGACACTGCCCTGAGGAACTCCTGCACTGATGACCTGGAGCTGAGGTGGCTAACCTGCAACATCCAGAACCATCTGTCGGTGTGCCATATATA
This sequence comes from Chiloscyllium plagiosum, assembly GCF_004010195.1. Taxonomy (NCBI): domain Eukaryota; kingdom Metazoa; phylum Chordata; class Chondrichthyes; order Orectolobiformes; family Hemiscylliidae; genus Chiloscyllium; species Chiloscyllium plagiosum. Next base: position 1,161 of record NW_025182052.1, on the reverse strand, counting down.
ATTACACCGAGCAGGGCGTTTGCTTCCCGATGCACACTAATTGAAGTCTTTTGAGGGATTCTTACTGCCACACTTGGTTGAATGCATCCTCGATATAAAGGTCGGTGACTCTCACCTCATCCTGGAATTCAGCTCTTTTGTCCATTTTTGAACCAAGGTAGGACTGTGATCAGGATCTGAGTGGCTTGAGTGGAAGCGAATTTGGGAATCAGTGAGCAGGTTATTACTGAACAAGTACTGATTGATAGCACTGGTGGTGACACCTTCCATCACTTTACAGATGATCAAATGTAGACTGAAGGAACATTAATTGGCCAGCTTCGATTTGTACTCAAGTTTTTTCTTTTTGTATACAGATATATCGAGACAATTTCCCATGTCAGTTTGAGGGCCAGTGTAAATGTACTAGAAGAAATCTAGTCATGGGAATTTCTGGGACACAAGTCTTCAGTACACTTGAAGGAATGGTTTTGTGGTACATAGAATTTACAGTATCCAGTGTCGCTATCTGTTTCTTGATATTAATTGGAGAGTATTTAAATGTTTGAGGACTGCTATCTGCTGTGCTGGGAATATCTGCAAGGCCGAGGAGGATTATCCATTCAGCGCACCAAGCTGAATGTTGTCGCGAATGCTTCAGCTGTACCTTTTACACTGATGTGTTGGGCTCGTCCATCATTTAGCATGGGAAAATTTGTGGAGCCTCCTCTTCCAGTGAAGTGTTTAATTTTCACCAACTAGATATTGGAGGCACTGAAGATCATGGGGACGCCAGGAATATATTTGGCCAGCGGCTGAACCCAAGACACTACATGTGCAGTGTTTTCCAGCCTACCTCCTCCTCTGACTTGTGTTCGGTTGATAAGGTATGGCTTTTCTATTTCGCTTTTTTTCTTCTGTACTACATGATTGTTTAAAAATTTGCTTGCATTTTTGTAATTATCTATTAATTGGTTACTTGAATTAGACCATAGCAGAGAAATACTAGAAATAATTTAGAACATAAATTTGTATAAATGAAGTAACTAAGAAGAGATGGATTGGCAGGTGATGTGATGTAACTGTATGATGTTGGAGCTGTCTGATCCCAATGTGAACGGCAGTGCTCACATTTGCAGCAAATGTTATTTGCTGGAAGAAGTCTGGTTCAGAGTTGATGAT
>NW_025182051.1:0-2526 GCF_004010195.1 Chiloscyllium plagiosum | reverse complement strand
TGTAGGTTCATGGTTCATGGAGTCGCAGGTAGACAGGATAGTGAAGAAGGTGATTGGAATGCTTTCCTTTATTGGGCAGTGCCAAACATCTCCTTATGAAGAGCTTATGTTCGAAACGTCAACTCTCCTGTTCCTCGGATCCTGTCTGCTGAATGTGTTTTTCCAGCTCCACACTTTTTGACTCTGATATCCAGTATCTTCAGTCCTCACTTACTTCTTTATTTGTCAGTGCATTGAGTACAGGAGTTGGGAGGCCGTGTTGCAGCTGTACAAGTCATTGGTTGGGCTGCTATTGGAATATTGCATGCAATTCTGTTCTCTCTGCTATAAGCAGTTTGTTGTGAAACGTGACAGAATTCAGACAAAATTGATAAAGATTTTGCCGGAGTTGAACGATTTGAGTAAGAGGGAGAGGCTGAATAGGCTGGGGCTATTTTCCCTGGAGTGTCGGAGCTCCTGAAGTGGCTTTGTAGATATATATAAAATCATGAGAGACATGGACAGGGTGATTAGACCATGATTGTGAGTTTGCACGTTTCAATGTCTTCACCTCTGTGGAAGGTGGGAATTGAACCCATCTCTCCTGGTCTCGCAATAGAGACATTATCAGAGCAACACAGGAACCCTTCATAATGGCTCCACCCAGGAAGGTCAGGGCTATAATCACATGCTTACTGGGGTTACTCAAATGGAAACTAATCCGATGTTCATTGTGATAATTGGACTGGGAATTAATTAGATAGTACCTGTGTGTAATGGGATAATAAATGAAGCAGTAATTTTCAATAATGACTGAATCAAGAATGGTCGTAATTAAAACTGAAACTCATGATAATTCATGGAAAGTCAAATTGACATAATCATGTGATTATTGTACATTGAAAAACAAAAATAAACGAAATAGTTGCAGATGTTCCAATAAGTTTGTCACACGATAAAATGAAAATTAAAAGTGATTTTGCAGCACACATGAATTGGAAAATAATTACTCGTTCAATGTGACTATTCAGCTGAGAACAACCTCCTTTCTTTCCGAGCCGTGTGTGGTTTCAATGAATTCAGCATTTATTGTGATTAATGAAACAACAAAGAAAGAGGAGACATGGTTAGTATGTTTGCAGATGACACCAGACCTGGAGGTATAATTGACAGCGAGGATGGTTACCTCAGAGTACAGTGGGATTCTGATCAGATGGGCCAATAGGCCGAGGAGTGACAGATGGAGGTTAATTTAGAAAACTGTGCGGTGCTGCATTTTGGAAAGACACATCAGGGAAGGCCTTATATACTTATTGGTCAGGTCCTGGGGAGTGTTGCTGAACAAAGAGACCTTGGAGTTTCGGTTCATGGTTCATGGAGTCGCAGGTAGATAGGATAGTGAAGAAGGTGTTTGGAATGCTTTCCTTTATTGGGCAGTGCCAAAAATTATTTGCAAGTAGACTTGTAAAGTTCCTTGAGTGAACTTAAGAATATCGAGAAATCTCATATTGTTATTTGAGATAATATGGGGAAATGGAACAGGAATTATTGCAGTGAAAAGTAATTGGAGTTCTCTGAATTTATAAAACTCAAATTATTGTGATGATTCAATTTATAAGGCTCAAATTATTGTGATGATTCAAATTAATAAAAACCAGATAATTACAAGAAGTGTTGGATGGGAAATCCCTCGTTCTTGTGGACATGCTGATATGAAAACATGAAGTTTCATATTTTAGTGTACTAAGAAAAAAATGATTAAATTAAAATGTGAACTTCGCCACATTTGTCCGCAAGACTAAATTTAATTATTGTGCAATTGTTGCAATGACAATGAGTTGATCAATAATGTTACCTTCCAAACTCATAAATTGTATTCCATATTTTGAACACACTTTCCTCTGACGTTGACTAGATTTTATCCAGTAAAAAATAAAATATAATAGCTAGCTAATGGATTGAAGACAAAATGAGCCGTGCAGTGATTATTGAACAGAACTTGATTTTGATTAAAAAAAATGCAGGCGACGCAAAATTTATAAATTTCATTGGTGTCCTTGTAGAGACATGTATTTTTATTTTATATCATTTTTATCAGAATTAATATTTCGAAATTTGTGACATAATTAGGAAGAGGAAGATTAATGGATAAGGAACGTTGGTTTCATGGAAAGATAAAGTCAACGGTTATCCTAGATACAGCCAATAGCATTTATAGAGGAAGGTGGTGCAATATTTGCTCCAAACAAACAGATAAATAAATGCAACTGAGATGAGTTTAAAATGTACTGAGGTACAATTATACCTTTGTAGTGATGATTGTACTGGAAAATTCAGAGAAACCTTGCAAAAATTGAGGAAAATCAGCAGTGTGATAGATGTGGCTGTTAGCACACTCAGCCCTAAGTAAAAACGTGGACTGAGCAATATAGATATGTATGACGATAACGATAGCATTTATTGGATGGGGTGATAACCAGATGTTTGCTGCGGGTATTCATCCCAAGAACAACAAGATACTGACAAAGAGTATCCCACACAGCAGTA
>NW_025182050.1:0-2526 GCF_004010195.1 Chiloscyllium plagiosum | reverse complement strand
TATTTGTGTGACTGTATGTGTGTGTGACTGTGTATATGTGTGTGACTGTGTACGTGTGCTACTGATTGTGTATGTGTGTGACTGTTTGTGTATGTGTGTCTGACTGTGTACATGTGTGACTGTTTGTGTATGTGTGTGTGACTTTGTGTATATGTGCGTGACTGTTTGAGTAGGTGTGTGTGACTGTTTGTGTTTCTGTGTGACAGTTTGTGTATATGTGTGTGACTGTGTATGTGTCTCAGTTTGTGTAAGTGTATGTGACAGTGTACGTGTGTAGACTGTTTGTGTATTTGGGTGTGTGACTGTGTATGTGTGTGTGACTGTATATGTGTGACTGTTAGTGTTTGTGTGTGTGACTGTTTGTGTATGTGTGTGTGTGGCTGTTTGTGTATGTGTGTGTGACTGTTTGCGTTTCTGTGTGTGACTGTTTGTGTATGTGTGTGTGACTGTGTACCTGCCTGACTGTTTGTGTATGTGTGTGTGACTGTTTGTGTATATGTGCCATGACTGTTTGAGTAGCTGTGTGTGACTGTTTGTGTTTGTGTGTGTGACAGTTTGTGTATATGTGTGTGACTGATTGTGTATGTGTGACTGTGCATGTGTGTGTGACTGTGTACGTGTGTGTGACTGTGTTAATTTGTGTGTGACTGTTTGTGTATGTGTGTGACTGTTTGTGTATGTGTGTGTGACTGTTTGTGTATATGGGTGTCTGTTTGTGCATATATGTGTGACTGATTGTGTATATGTGTTTGACTGTTTGTGTATATGTGTGTGATTATTTGTATATGTGTATATGTATGTGACTGTGTATGTGTTGACTGTTTGTGTATATGTGTGTGATTGTTTGTATATGTGTGAATGTTTGTGTATATGTATGTGACTGTGTATGTGTGTGGCTGTTTGTGTATGTGTATGTGACTGGTGGTCTATATGTGTGACTGTTTGTGTATATGTGTGTGACTGTTTGTGTAAATGTGTGTGACTGTGCATATGTGTGACTGTATGTGTATATGTGTGTGACTGTAAGTGTATATGTGTGTGACTGTTTGTGTATGTGTGTGCAACTGTTTTTGTACGTATGTGACTGTTTGTGTATATGTGTGTGATTGTGTATATGTGTGACTGCTGGTGTATGCGTGTGATTGTTTGTGTATGACATTTTATATGGGTGTGACAGCTTGTGTATCTGTGTGTGACTTTTTGTGTATGTGTGTGTGTGACTGTGTACCTGTGTGTGACTGTTTGTGTATGTGTGTGATTGTTTGCGTATATGTGCGTGACTGTTTGAGTCGATGTGTGTGACTGTTTGTGTTTGTGTGTGTGACACTTTGTGTATATGTGTGTGACTGATTGTGTATGTGTGACTGTATGTGCATGTTTGTGTGAATGTGTACATGTGTGTGAGTGTTTGTGTATGTGTGTGTGACTGTGTACGTGTGTGACTGTTTGTGATGTGTGTTTGTGACTGTGTGTGTAACTGTTTGTGTATATGTGTGTTACTGTGTATGTGTGTGTGACTGTGTATGTGTGTGTGACTGTTTGTGTATACGTGTGAATGTTTGAGTGTGTGTGTGACTGTTTGTGTATATGTGTGTGACTGTGTGTGACTGTTTGTGTATGTGTGTGACTGTTTCTGTATGTGTGTGCGTGACTGTGTATATGTGTGTGACTGTGTCTGTGTATGACTGTTTGTGTATGTGTGTGACAGTTTGTGTATATGTGTATGACTTTTTGTGTATGCATGTGTGACTGAGTTTATTTGTGTGATTGTTTGTGTATGTGTGTGACTGTTTGTGTACGCGTGTGACTGTTTGTGCATCTGTGTGTGTTTGTGTGACTGTTTCTGTATGTGCGTGTGTGACTGTTTGTGTATATGTGTGTAACTTTTTGTATATGTGTGTGACTGTTTGTGCATCTGTGTGTGACTGTTTGTGTATATGTGTGTGACTGTATATGTGTGACTGTTTGTGTATATGTGCGTGACTGTTCGTGTATTTGTGTGTGACTGTGTGGTGTAACTGTTTGTGTATATGCCTGTGACTGTGTATGTGTGTGGCCGTTTGTGTATGTGTGTGAGACTGTTGGTCTATATGTGTGACTATTTGTGTATATGTGTGTGACTGTTTGTGCATATGTGTGTGACTGTGCATATGTGCGACTGTTTGTGTATGTGTGTGTGACTGTTTGTGTATATGTGTGTGACTGTGTATGTGTGTGTGACTGTTTGTGCATATGTGTGACTGTTTGTGTATATGTGTGTGACTGTTTATGTATATTTGTCTGACAGTGTATGTGTGTGTGACTGTTTGTGTATATGTGTGACTGTTTGTATATGTGTGTGACTGTTTGTGTATAGGTGTGTGACTGTGTCTATATGTGACTGTTTGTGTATATGTTTGTGACTGTTTGTGTATGTGTCTGTGTGACTGTATATATGTCTGACTGTGTACGAGTGTGTGACTTTGTGTATGTGTGTGTGACTGTTTAACTATATGTGTGTGACTGTTTGTGTTTGTGTGTGTGACA
>NW_025182049.1:0-2526 GCF_004010195.1 Chiloscyllium plagiosum | reverse complement strand
GCATGTCCATTATCTGCTGCAGTGACTCTCAGAAGCTAGGTGGTAGATTAGTTAGTAGAATAAGAGGGCATGTAGTATGACAGTTCATGCAAATCTGAAAATAAATGTTCAAATCTTGCAATTTCTTTAATTTACAGCCGCATCAATCGGAGGAACAGGATTGAATCTACGCTGCCAGTGTATAAAAACAACCTCCAAGTTCATCCATCCAACAAACATGAACAATATTGAAATCATCCCAAGTGGGCCACACTGTGAGAACACGGAAATTATGTAAGTGTTCAGGCCCTTTTTAATTTTCTGTACTCAACAACAGTCATAATTCTGAAATAAGACTTCAAGCATCTCAATTCAGAGACAGTAGATACTTAGTAATATGCAATAAATTCTATTCTTCTCTTTATTCAGTGCCAGCCTTAAAAGCAAGGATCGTGTGTGTCTGGATCCTACAGCTCATTGGTTGAAGAAAGTCCTTAACAAGATGATGAAAAAGTAAGTTTCAATCTGTGCAGGGTGATGGGTGGGGAAAGGACATCATTTCCTTTTTTTTTCAAAAATAATCATACTCACTTTCTAGTAACATTATATAGAGTTAAATTGATAAATTGCATGCCTGGCTCAGTCAATCAATACTGGCTGAAAAGGTTCCAGGGATTGTTTTTGGTTTGTACTGGTTTGATAACTAGAATTGAAGCCCATGTTGGTTTCTTACACCAGGACTTGTGAAGGAAAGAAACCTTTATAGTTCCTGCTCCTGATCCCCATCCACTTAGTCAGACAGCGGGAGATTTTGTCATGGGGTAAAGAGGCAGATTCAGGTTTGACTGTAATAGTCTCAGATCATACAGCCCATAAACAATGTAAGATTGGCTATTCAAAGGTGTTGCCAAAGAACTGCTAGTGCAAACAAAACTATAGATCTCGCAGATCAATACGGTTAAAAAGTTGCTGATGTGAGATTGCAGTCAATGTTTGATATGTTAGAGGGACAGGCATGAAAATGTGTTGCTGGAAAAGTGCAGCAGGTCAGGCAGCATCCAAGGAGCAGGAGAATCGACGTTTCGGGCATGAGCCCTTCTTCAGAAATGTCGATTCTCCTGCTCCTTGGATGCTGCCTGACCTGCTGCGCTTTTCCAGCAACACATTTTATCTCTGATCTCCAGCATCTGCAGCCCTCACTTTCTCGTAGAGGGACAGGCATGTCTGTTTTGGGTAGTCTTTGATCTAAATATTTAATATTCTATTTAATTAAATACTAAGTATTTTACTCTGCTTTGAGACATTTCTATAAATGTATTCAACAAATTAAAATAATTTCTGACACAATTGAATGGTTTGTTAGAGTAAATGGTAATTGTCTACTCTAGGATGTGAGATTTTAAGACTGGGGATACATTTTTAAGGTGAGAGATTAAAAAAGACATGAGAGGCAAATGTTTTACACAGAGGGTGGTTCGCATGTGGAATGAACTTCCTGAGGAAGTGGTGGATGCAGCTAGAATTATAATATGTTTTGGATAGATTCCTGAATAGGAAAGGTTTGGAGGGTTGTGGGCCAGGGGCAGGCAGGGAGGCATGGACTGGTTGGACCAAAGAGTCTGTTTCCGTACTGTATGACTCTATGATTCTTTGACTTTATAAATACCCCTGTACTGTATGATGCAAATACTCACTGTATTCATTTATTCTTGTATTTCTGCAGATCCAAGTAGATGTGTCACTGAAGTGAGGCACAACTTTAAATATCGAACAATGAATTGCCACTTTTGGGGATCTGCCTGTGCTCATTGGGTGTGGAGTTATCAGAGGCAACAACGCTTGACTGGGCATTCACCGTTGAAAATTGTTCCGTGATTTAATGATTTTAACACCTTAAACATAGGAAAGTGAACATTTCATTTTTTAATTGGCCCACAGTCGAGGTACCAAGGTGACCTGACAATAAGTGAGATATCTGATATGAAGTAATAGATAACTTCATCAACAGTTCGTTTGGATAATTATTAATTGTTACTCAAACAGGATTCTTTTCATTTGCTGCCAGGTAGCAATGTTACAGAATATAGTTACTCAATGGTATATTGTTCAGTATGACAAATTGTCAGTAATGTGCTATTTCTATTATTTAATCCAGATATATAGTTGGATTTGTATTTATTTATTAGCTCCAAAAATCATTATTAACAAATATATTAATAATTAAAAGGTATATATGCAGTTGTAATTTATTTTTCGGGTTGGAATTGTCCTGAAGCATTTTTCTTTAATTTATCTATATATTATAATTGCAGAATGTAAATCTTATCTTGACTTGATTATTAAATTAAGTATTAAAACTATTTTCTGAGTTGTTTTGCATGTTGCCTACTAACTAATCTTGAGCATCAAGCAACAAAAAGGTAGCTCGAGCAATCACTGGATCACAGGCAAGGAATTACCTCCAAGTGAGTGGTACCTTAAAACTGAAAAGTGTTGTACTCAACTGGTGACCTGCTGGGGTGGGGGGCAGGACACATTGGATTCCTA
>NW_025182048.1:0-2526 GCF_004010195.1 Chiloscyllium plagiosum | reverse complement strand
ATGTTATTTCTCAAAACAACTCCATTAACCTGTAGACCTTTAGCACACAACATAGCACAAATAAATATGTAACTAAAGTCAAACATAAAACGTCTGCATCTCTCTGTGATAAACAATGCCAAAGGTCTACAACCCTCTGGTTAAAAGTTATTTCTCCTCAAATCTGACTTAATTTGGATCTTTTTTGATGTTATAACCCCTGTTCAAGTCATCTCAACTGGTGAAATATCTCACCTGAACCTACTCTACTTTTTCCTGTTTTCTGTTTAATGCATTTCGTTGAGATTGTTCTCATTCCTCGAAACCTTGGCGACAATCTGGTGAACATACGTTTCACTCCCTCCAACTCAATATATTTTCTGCGATGGGAACACATCAGCAGCAGTCTAAATAATCTCCTGTCTTCAAATAAGCATTAAATGCAGTCTAGAATTGTGTTAGTCTAACTCATACTTTCCTGCAACTGCATGTCAGCTGTAAATGTTTTATTACAAGATACCCTACGTAAATTTGTATATCCACACTTTCCAATCACTTAATCTTTAAAAAATTCTCTGTATGCTTGTTCATTTATCAAAGTGAATGGCGCTGCAAATCTCCACATTTTACCCCGTGTCATCTACTACGTTATTCATGACGATCGTTCTATATGCACCTGAGCGACTTTCAACAAACGTCCAAACTTTGGATTTGACTCTCACCTGCAAATCGTTGATATAGAGTGAACAGTTCGTGCCCAAACACTGATCCTCTCAGTACAACAGAAGGCATACCACGCCAATGTGAAAATCACTCATTTATTCTTATTCCCTTCTTTTTTTTGAGTTCATGACAATCATTAATCCATATCAATTCGAATTTCACGAATTCAAACCTTTCTAACCGGTTTCATTTGTTCCATTTTATAAATCGCCTCATGAAAATCTATGGATACAACATCAATCAGCTCTCCTTAATTTAGTTTGCTGGTAATTCCGTCAAAATATGTCCACCAGTGTCGTCAAACTGCACTACCATTGAGATAGTTATTATTCCACATCTATTTTTCGCATTGTTTGTTCAAGTTTCTAAATTTTCTCCCTTCCTCTTGCAAGGCCAAAAGGTGAATTGCTCCATCGTTTCTCACCAGCTACATTCCCAAGCAGTTCTGTGAAATTTGTCACCTTCTGTGTATTTGAGGAATCATTCCATAATATATAAAATGTTGACCGATAATGAGCAATGCATTAACTAACAATTTCATTCAACAATGAGGTATGGACTGTCAGGTTCCAAGGGTTTTATCGGCTTTCCCTCCTTTCAATTTTATTTCACAATGCTTTTACTTTGATCTCATCTTTCTTCCTTGGAACTCTAGTTCTGCAAAATGTATTGGTTGTATTTTATTTTCCCTTCTGTTTTAAAGCGAGCCAATTAAAGTTGGTTGCCTTGATTAATGGTGTGTGCATTTTGGAATTTATTGTCAGACATTCTCCAGCTTCAGTCAAGAGCAAAATATTACCAAAGCACTAAACAGAATGCGATTTTCTTTAAAAGAATACATCAGTGGAAAATAATGGATTCACAAAGGAAGCTTCGCTTAAAGTGAGGAACGAAAATAAAATTCAGAACACTTTGATTAAATTTGTCGAAATTATGTTGCTCAAACGATAATATAGAGCACTGATGAACTGCACCAGTTACTCAAATGAGGGTGTGTTCTGGCAACATACCTTTCAGAAAACTGTTCCCTCAATCACCATGAAACCTAACCATCCATCCACAATGTGATGGCTTGACTTAGATACAATAGTCGAGTTTGCATTACAACTATTTTAGATGTGTTTTTTTCTATTATTTTCATTACTAGTCATCTGTACAAGTGTTTTTAATTATCAGGATACAGTATGTTTCTCCTCACTCTTTACCTGCTCCCTCTTTACAACCCCTTTCCCTTTTATTGTTGTTGTTGCACTCACCGCCGGGCATTCTTTGTGAATCATTAAATGTTAAAGGAAGCAAAAAAACACACAAGCATTCAAGAAGGCGATTATTGGCATATTCCATGAATGAATTTCCTGTTATTAAGAGACATCCACATGAGCTGTACTCATTTTCACGTGCGTATGATACTCCTCGGATGTTTTGCTCATGGGCGGAATCGAATTGACGGGATTCTTCCATCTTATATCTGAAAGGTGATGTCGATGCATTTTGACATAATTGTGTACAGCAACCGGACAGCTCTTCACAAAAGAATCAACAAAGATTTACGTCTATAACGAGAGAAAGAGAGGGCGGGAGAGATGTAGTCATTGATGTAGTCATGCCGAGTGGTTAAGGCGATGGATTAAAAATCCATTGGAGTTATCCAAAGTACGGTCAAATACTGCCGACTACGTCGCGTGCTGCGTTTGTTTCCTTGGTTTACCTTCTAAATTTTTTGGGATGTATCATGCCTGAGGTGGTGTTTGCGTTAAGGCATGCAATACCACGGGTTGCTTTTCTATTTCATTCATCTGAAGAAAATCTGTCTACAGATTCAAT
>NW_025182047.1:0-2526 GCF_004010195.1 Chiloscyllium plagiosum | reverse complement strand
ACCAAACCCTCTGTCTCCTTCCTGTATTTTGTCTCGTCATTGTTTGACATCCGGCCTACAACAGCGGTGACATTAGCGAACTTGTAAATGGAGTGAGGATGAAATTTGGCCATGCGGTGATGAGTGGACAGAGATTACAGTAAGGGGCTGAGTACACATCCTTGCAAGGTGATGGTATTGAAAATGTTTGCTTGTCGATTTGTCTTTGTTTTTTCCCAGAGTAATTAGGTCTTTAATTCTGTTTTGAAAAAGTAGAGAGGGCTTTGCTCTGTGTTTCACCTGGTGCTCACCCATACCAGGAGTGTCTCATGTGGGCAGTGCTCCGGGCTCTTGGTTTTCTGTTTACACCTTTCATTTTAAACAGGTAGAGGATTGTTTTATGGCCTGGAGGTGGTATTCAGGGATTGGTTCTGGGTCCACTTTTGTTTTCATTTACATAAAATATTTGGTTGGAAATATAGGAGGCATGATTACTAAGTTTTCAAATGACACCAAAGTTGGTGGTAGAGTGGATAGTGATAGTGGGTGGCACGGTGGCACAGTGGCTAGCACTGCTGCCTCACAGCGCCAGAGACTCGGGTTCAATTCCCACCTCAGGCGACTGCCTGTGTGGAGTTTGCACATTCTCCCCGTGTCTGCATGGGTTTCCTCCGGGTGCTCCAGTTTCCTCCCACAGTCCAAAGATGTGCAGGTTAGTTGAATTGGCCATGCTAAATTGCCCATAGTGTTAGGTGAAGGGGTAAATGTAGGGGTATGGGTAGGTTGCGCTTCGGCGGGTCGATGTGGACTTGTTGGGCCAAAGTGCCTGTTTCCACACTAAGTAATCTAAAAAAAAAGGTTAACCAAGCTTATAAAGAAATCTTGATCAATTGGGATAATGGGCTGAGGAGTGACAGATGGAGTTTAATTTGGATAAATGCAAGGTATTGTGTTTTGATAAAATGAACAAGGACAGAACTTATCCAGTTAATGGTAGGGCCCTGGGTAGTGTTGTTGAATGGAGAGACCTAGAGGTTCAGATACATAGTTCTTTGAATCTGAACTATTGCAGGTAGACAGGGTGGTTAAGAAGGTATTTAGTACGTTTGCCCTCATTGTGAGACCATTGAGTACCGGAGTTGGGAAGTCATGTTGAGGTTGTACAGGGCATTGATGAGGTTTCTGTGTCCAGTTCTCGTTGCTCTGCTATCAGAAGGATACTGTAAGATTTAGCAGGATGTTGCTAGGACTGGAGAGTTTGCATTATAAGGAGAACATGGATAGACGAGCATATAGGTGAGAGGAGAAAGATCTAAAAGGGATTGAGGGACCATTTTTTTACACAGAGGGTGGTTCAGATGTGGAATGGACAGCCAGAGGAAGTGGTGCAGGTGGGCACAATTACAATACTTAAGAGACAGTTGCATGAATAGGAAAGGTTTCGAGACATATGGGCCAAACACAGGCAAGTGGGGCTAGTTTACATTGGGAAACTTTGTCAGCATGGATGAGTTGTACTGAAGGTTCTGTTGCACTGCTCTGACTCCATGACTCTGTGAAAGGACGTCCATAGTCGATGCATAACTGAGTCTACTGTTTACCTGGCCATTCCCATGAATATGGAAAAGCTGCTGGAAGTCATTTTTGTCTTTATTGGCACTCTGAGCTGCATTGGTGGGGACAGTGCCATGTCTGCATCAAGTCCTGGCCATAAGTTCTCACCAACATTTTCATTTTGGAAACCCACGGGTGACCCTGGTAGAGTTCAGCCAGTATCTAGTGACAAACTTTGCTCCCCATAATAACATGCTATCCTGTACTGTGATCTGGTTTCTTCAGACCCAAAAAAGGTTTCATCCCTGGATGTGTTTAGATTAGATTAGATTCCCTACAGTATGAAAACAGGCCCTTCAGCCCAACAAGTCCACATAGACCCCAGGTGCTGTGAGCCACCGTGCTGCCCACCGCAGTAGCCATTTGGTTTCCCCCATCACAACTAGCTGTTTCAGTTTTGTCAGAACCCGATCTTTGTATCTAAAGTATGATATTGTTAGCTGTGACTGGAAGTATATCCAGAAAATTTGAAATTTACGGACTCTTGCAGTAGTGATACCACCAGCCGAATGTATCCGCATTTGTTATTTAGCTTCCTGGGTAATGTTCCAACTTGTAATTATAGATGCTTCTTATTACAGCCCAACACTAAATTTGGCTTGAAGCTATGGATGGCAATGTCTCATCCTCTTTAAGTAGACTTAGCAGGGGTTTGTTATTATTACAGATTTACACACATTAAGGTATTGGTGGAATTTCTTGACTCCAAACTCGACCACCAAATCTTCTGGGTGTATTTCTGCTCTGCATTAGCCAAAGTCCTGGATGCATACCTGATATCTACCCCAGTTATTGAGAGAGGCAAGAGAGGGGATTGCTGGGGCCTTGATCAAGACCTCACTAGCCACTGGATTGGTCCTGGAGGGCTGGCAAGTATCTAATGTTGTTCCTCTGTTCAAGAAAGATTGGAGGTGTCGTTGACAGTATAGAGGG
>NW_025182046.1:1471-2526 GCF_004010195.1 Chiloscyllium plagiosum | reverse complement strand
GTGTGTGTGTGTGTAAGCGATGGTGGATGTGTGTGTGTGTGTGTATGCGATGGTGTGCGTGTGTGTGCATGCGATGGTGTGTGTGCGTGTGTGTGTCTATGCGATGGTGTGCGTATATATATATGCGATGGTGCGCGCACGTGTATGCGATGGTGTGAGTGTACGTGATGGTGCGCGTGTGTACGCGACGGGGAGCGCGCGTGTGTACGCGACGGGGAGCGCGCGTGTGTACCCGACGGGGAGCGCGCGTGTGTACGCGACGGGGAGCGCGCGTGTGTACGCGACGGGGAGCGCGCGTGTGTACGCGACGGGGAGCGCGCGTGTGTACGCGACGGGGAGCGCGCGTGTGTACCCGACGGGGAGCGCGCGTGTGTACCCGACGGGGAGCACGCGTGTGTACGCGACGGGGAGCGCACGTGTGTACGCGATGTGGAGCGCGTGTGTGTACGCGATGGGGAGCGCGTGTGTGTACACGATGGGGCGCGCGAGTGTACGCAATTGGGAGAGCGAGTGTACGCGATGGTGCGCGCGTGTGTACGCGATGGTGCGCACGCGTGTACGTGAGGGTACGCGATGGCGCGCGCGCGTGTACGTGATGGGGCGCGCGTGTACGCGATGGGCGCGCGTGTACGCGATGGGGCGCGCGCGAGTACGCGATGGGGCGCGCGCGTGTACGCGATGGGGTGTGTGTGTATGCCATGGGGGGGTGTCTACAATGGGGTGTGTGTATACGATGGAGTGTGTTTGTATGCGATGGGGTGTGTATGAAAGCGATGGTGTGTGTGTAAGCGATGGTGTGTGTGTAAGCGTTGGTGTGTGTGTGTGTAAGCGAAGGTGTGTGTGTGTGTGTAAGCGATGGTGCGTGTGTGTAAGCGATGGTGTGTGTGTGTGTAAGCGATGGTGTGCGTGTATGCGATGGTGTGAGCGTGTGTACACGCGATGGTGTGTGTGCGCGTGTGTGTACACAATGGTGTGTGTGTATGCGTATGCGATGGTGTGTGTGTGTGTGTATGCGATGGTGTGTGCGCACGCGATGGTGTGTATGTGCATGCGAT
>NW_025182046.1:0-686 GCF_004010195.1 Chiloscyllium plagiosum | reverse complement strand
TGTATGCGATGGTGTGTGTGCGTATGCGATGGTGTGTGCGTATGCGATGGTGTGTGCGTGTGTGTATGTATGCGATGGAGTGTGTGTATGCGATGGTGTGTGCGTGTGTATGTATGCGATGGTGTGTGTGTACACGATGGTGTGTGTGTGCGCATGTGTACGCGATGGTGTGTGTGTGCGTGTGTACACGCGATGGTGTGTGTACGTGAGTGCACGCGATGGTGTGTGTGTGCGTGTACGCGATGTGTGTGTGCGTGTGTGTACGCGATGGTGTGTGCGTGTACGCGATGGTGTGTGTGCGTGTGTGTACGCGATGGTGTGTGCGTGTGTGTACGCGATGGTGTGTGCGTGTGTGTACGCGATGGTGTGTGCATGTGTGTACGCAATGGTGTGTGTACGCGATGGTGTGTGCGTGTGTGTGTGCGCGCGTGTGTACGCGATGGTGTGCGCGCGTGTGTGTACGCGATGGTGTGTGTACGCGATGGTGTGTGTACGCGATGGTGTGCGTGCGAGTGCGTACGCGATGGTGTGTGTACGCGATGGTGTGTGCGTGTGTGTACGCGATGTTGTGTGCGTGTGTGCACGTGATGGTATGCGTATGCGATGGTGTGCATGTGTATGCGATGGAGCATGTGTGTAAACGATGGTGCGTGTGTGTATGCGATGGTGTGTGTGTGTGTACGCGA
>NW_025182045.1:0-2526 GCF_004010195.1 Chiloscyllium plagiosum | reverse complement strand
TTCCAAGATTAATTCAGGAGACACTGCAGAGATTTATGCTGAGGAATAAAGGCATGGTACAGTGAGGATGAAGCAACTAGGGCTGACAAGGGAAGTCAAGGATTGCATAGAAGCAAAAGAAAAAGCATATAATGTGGTGAAGGGCAGTGGGAAACTCGAGAATTGGGAAACTTACAAAGATCAACAGAAGGTAAGAAAAAAAGGAGGGAGAATATTATATGTAGGAGTAAGCTAACCAGTAATATAAAGGAGACTGTAAGAGGTTCATTAGATAGATAAAGTGCAAAAGAGACGTAAAAGTGAATATGGGCCACTGGAAAATGATGTTGGAGAGACAGTAGTGGGAAACAAAGAAACGAATGAGGAACTTCGCATCAGTCGTCATGGTGGAAGACATGAGTAATTTCCCAAAAAATGAACAGAGTGAGAGGGCAGAGCTGAGTATGGTGGCCATCATCAAGACGAACATGTTAGAAAACTGAATGGCCTGAAGGTGGATAAATAATCTGGACCAGGTGGACTACATCCCAGCATTGTAAGAGAGATAGCTGAAGAGGTAATGCAAGCTTAGCTGGTAATCTTTCAGGAATGACAAAAATCAGGAAAGGGCCAAATGGCTGGAAAATGTCTAACATGACACTCCCTTAATAACGGAGTTAGGCAGAAGATGGAAAATTACAGACTGATTAGCCTAACCTTAGTTGTGGGTAACATCCTGGAATCAATCAGAAGGATGGGATTTCTGAATACTTGGAAGTCTTTGATAAAGTACGACAAAGTCAGCATGGTTTCATCAAGGGGAGATCTGGCCTGACAAACCTGCTAGAATACATTGAGAGGGTAACGAGCAGATTAGACCAATGAGAACTAATAGATGCTATCACTTGTTCCTCAAGAAGCCTTTGACAAGTGCCACACAAAAGGCTACTGAGAAATATCAGGGACCATGGTGTTAGAGGCAAGCTGTTAGCATGGATAGAAGCATGGCTGTCTGACAGAAAGCAGAGAGTAGGGATAAAAGGGTCCTTCTCAGGATGGCAGGCAGGGACAAGTGGTGTTCCACAAGACTCAGTGTTGGGAACACAACTATTCATTTTGTGCATGAATGATTTACATGAAGGAACTGACGGGATTCTAGCTAAGTTTTTCAAACAGTGCAAAAATAGATAGAGGGACAGGTAGCATTGAAGCGGTGATTTAGCTGCAAGAGGGTACTCCAGCGCATCTCCTCAACTTCCCATACCTTCGCCATTGCACTCCACCCTTCCAAATTACAACAAGGATAGAACCCCTCTGGTGCTCGCCTTCCATCCCATCAACCTCAGGATACAACGCATCTTCGTCAGACATTTCTGCCACTAAGAGTCAGACTCCACCACCTGAAATTTACTTCCCTCCCGACCGCTATCAGCAGTCTGTAGAGGCCATTCCCTTCAGAACTCCCTCGTGAGTTTCATGCCTCCCACCCCCACCAAGCCACCTTCCACTCCTGACACCTTCTTTGTCACTACAAGAGGTATAAAACCTGTATCAACACCTCTCTCTTCACCTCCATCCAATGCTCCAAAGGATCTTTCTACATCAGGCAAAGAACATCCTATGATTCCAAACACTTCACCTGCTCTGTCTATTGTTCCTGGTCTGCTCTCCATTGGGGAGACAGGACATCAACTTGCAGACGGTTCAGGGAACACTCTCAGACGCACACACCCAACAACCCCACTTCCCTGTGCTTGAATACTTCAACTCTCCCTCCCACTGCACCAAGGACTTGCACGTTTTTGACCTCATCCACTGCCAAATTCTAGCCAGCAGTCGTCTGGAGTAACAAATCATCATATTCCACCTTGGGACCCTCTAACCACACGGTATCTAGGGCAATTTCACCAATTTCCTCATTTCCCTTCCCGCCACCTTATCGCAGAACTAACCCTCCAACTCAGCACCACCCTGTTTAACTGAACTACCTCTCCACCTTCCTTCCCATCTATCCCACTTCACCTTCCACTCTGATCTATCACTATCATCACCCATCTTCATCTAACTATCGCCTTCCAAGCTAACTTCCTCCCCACCCACCTCATTCCTGATGAAGACTTTATGCCTGAAACGTCGAATCTCCTACTGCTCGGATGCTACCTGACTGGCTGTGCATTTGTAGCACCACACGTTTTGCCTCTGATCTCCAGCATCTGCGGTCTTCACTTTCTCCTGCTGAAGGATTTTCACTGGTTGGGGGAGTGCGCAATGAAGTGGCAGATGGAATACAACGTGGGAAAGTGTGACGTCATGCACTTTGCCAGGAAGAATACAGGCATGAAGAATAGCGAGCAAGTTCAGAAGTCTGAAGTGCAAAAAGACGAGGGAGTTCTACTGCAGGAGTCTCGAAAGGTAAGCTTCCAGGTTGTCAGCAGTTATGAAGGCAAATACAATTATGGGATTTATTTCAAGAGGCCTTGAATATAAATGCTGGGATGTACTTCTGAAGGTCTGTAAGGTTTTGGTCAGGGCACATCTAGATGATAG
>NW_025182044.1:1302-2526 GCF_004010195.1 Chiloscyllium plagiosum | reverse complement strand
TAAAAACCTGAAAGCATTCCCTTATTGATAGAAAAGAGAAACTCTCCAGGGACGCTTAGGATCCATGGAGACTGACATAATCACAATCGCTGAACAAATTGCTCCAGTTGCCCGATTTGAATTCAATACTGTTTTATTAAAGTTCAAAATAACTTTGAACATTTGTGCATTCTGGATGTGATATGTGAGTGTGACTGAAGGAAGGAATGTTGAAGATGGCAGATTGATTGTGTGTAATCATTCAGTCTGCCTTGTATATGGAAGTAATGGAAGAAATAGTGTTTAACGGAGCATTAACATACTTCTCTGTTCATAAATAGAGAAATACGTCCTGTAACTACAGATCAATCATTGCAATATCTGTAAAACATTGACAGAACATCTTTCGTCCATGACTCGATGGCAAAATGTGCCTAAGAAAACGTAGGTTATAACAAACAAATGGCAAGGATATGTTAACAGAGAATTGTACGTGACAAACATAATTCAGATTGTTATTCCAGAATCAGACAGGGCAGGTGTGGGTCATGTTGTTGATGGCATCCATGTTAACGAACTGTGATGAAGTGTCATTTAATGGACTTCACTTACATTGTGATTATGACATTGGGGAAAGATAGAAGATGGAGAGGACTGGGTGACATGGTTGTTTAGACAGGGTGGAGGAACAGTGATGTTCTCCAGTAACCAGTATTGGAACGTTATTCTTTATAACTCATATGAAGAACAGATTCCAGGATACATTTGATAGAAGATGGAGAGGACTGGGTGACATGGTTGTTTAGAGTGGGTGGAGGAATAGTGATGTTCTCCAGTAACCAGTATTGGAACGTTATTCTTTATAACTCATATGAAGAACAGATTCCAGGATACATTTACAATGAGGAACTGGCAGAGACAATATTAATGAAATGCATTCGTGCAATATAAAATCCAGAAACAAAATGATTTTCTGCACATAACAATATATGCAAAGTACAAAGAGATAAGGTTGTTAAAATGCACTCCTGATACTGTGCTATATAAATTGAAATGTGGATTTCAAAACTAGGTAAGTGTGTTCAAACTTTATCAATAATTATTTCACCCACAGCTGATGTGCTGATTTCCCCTCTGTCAGTGATCCTCCTCACTGTGATTCTCCGGCCTCTCAAACTGTGTGGTCTCTCACACAGTTTGGGAGGGGGGTCATCATTTCCTGCTGCTCTTGGCACAGTCTATTTA
>NW_025182044.1:0-1197 GCF_004010195.1 Chiloscyllium plagiosum | reverse complement strand
AACACCTTTTCCACTCAGCCAGTCACTCCCCTTTCTATCCTCTCTCAGTTTATCTCCTTTCACTTTCTTTCTCTCTGTTTATTTCTCTCACACATCATCTATCTCCGTTTGTTCAGTTGGAGAGCTTGTGACTCCTCGATGGGCTGAATGGCCTCCATCTGTGCTCTAATAATTCTGAGGTTCTCTGAACCACGATAAATACTTTATGTGCCTGGACAGACACGCTGGTCTGGTGACACGTACAGTGCACAGTCAGCCATCCTTACTTCCTGGTATTTTCCGATGGGCAGCTACCTTGAAATGTCTGTCCAAACGAAACGGATTAAATGAAATTCAAGCAGTCGAGAGGGCGTTCATGACTGTGTATTTCAATCAGGATTTAATGAAGGATGAGATTACAGAATAACATAAGCAATTAATGAAAAACAGGGCAACACAAAAAATGGCAGTTGAGAACATCATGTGCTTCAATGTAGGCTTGATGGTCTTACCGATAAATTATCAATCCAGAAAATCAGCTCCTGTTCTTTGGACCCAAGTTCGAATCCCGCCACTACAGATGGTGGAAATTCAGTTCAATATCCCTGGAATTATGAATCTACCTATGAGAATGAAATCATTCCCGATTTTCAGAAAAATCCATCTGGATCACTAATATCCTTCAATGAAGGAATCTTCTATCCTCACCTGGACAAACTGACATGCAATTCCAGACCCACAGCAATGTCATTGACTCTCAATCGCCCCCTGAAATCTAGTGAGTCATTCAGTTGTACCAATCGTTACAAAGTTTCAAAGAAATGAACCGGCTGGACCATCTGGCATCAAACCCTGCACCGGAAAAATCAACATTAGAAACATCACTGCATAACCTCCAAAGTCTTCCTTACTATCATCTAATGGGTAGTGCCATAACTGGGACAACCGCCTTACAGACTATTCAAGCAACAGCCCGACATAGTCATACTCACGGAATCATACCTGACAGAAATAACCCAGACACCACCATTACCATCCCTGGATATGTCCTGCCTCAAAGGCAGGACCTATCCAGCAGAGGGGGCAGCTCAGTGAGGTACCAAAGATAGGTTGTTGCTCTGGGAGTCTCCAAAATTGACTCCAGAGCCAATGAAGTCCCATGGCTTCAGATTACACATGGACAATGATGTCTCTTACTGATTACCAGGTAACATAGTT
>NW_025182043.1:0-2525 GCF_004010195.1 Chiloscyllium plagiosum | reverse complement strand
GGGTCAGGTTGGGGACGGTTTATGCATGGTTGTGAGGGTCAGGCTGGGAGCAGTGTGCGGATGGTAGTGAGGGTCAGAAAAGGGGCGGTGTGTGGCCGGTGATGACACACTGCGACACTCTCTGACAGACTGTGACACACTCTGACCCGCTCTCAGACACACTGTAACACTCGCTTAGACACACTGTGACACTCTGTGACTCTTTATGAGACTCTGAGACACACTGTGACATTCGCAGACCCTCACTGATACTCTCTAAGAAACACTGTGACACTCTCTGACACTCTCTGACACTCCCCGTAACACAATGTGACATAGACACACTGTGACACTCTGTGACTCTCTATGAGACTCTGAGACACACTGTGACATTCGCAGACCCTCACTGATACTCTCTAAGAAACACTGACACTCTCTGACACTCTCTGACACTCCCCGTAACACAATGTGACACTCTCTGACAGACTGTGACAGACTGTGGCACTCCCTGACCGACTGTGACACACTCTGACCCATGGTGAAATTCTCTGTGACACTGTGACACACTCTAACTATCTCTGAGTCACACAATGATTCTCTCTAACAGACTATGACACACAATGACATTCTCTGACTTTCTCTGACACTCTCTGAGGCATACTGTGACACTCTCTGACGCTCTCTTAGACACACAGTGACACTCTCTGACTCTCTAAGACACACTGTGACACTCTCTGACTCTCTGACTCTCTGAGACACACTGTGATACAATGTGACACTCTCTGACAGTCTCTGAGAAAAGCTGTGACACTTTCTGACTCTTTCTGTCACTCTCTGAGACACACTGTAACACTCTCTGACAGACTGTGACCCTCTCTGAAACAAACACTGACACTCTCTGAGGCATAGTATGATTCACTGTGACACTCTCTGACTCTCTCTGAAACACTCTAAAATACATTGTAACCTTCTCTTACAGACCGTGACACAGTGTGACACTCTCTGATACACAGTGTGAGACTCTCTGTGACACACAGTGGCACTCTCTGACCCTCTCAGACTCTCTCTGTGACACATTGTGACACACTCTGACAGACTGTGACACACTATGACACTCTCTTAGACACACTCTGACACTCTCTGATTATCTCTGACACTTTGAGACACACTGTGGCACAATGTGACTCGCTCTGACACTCTGAGACACACTGTGACAATCACTGACTCTCTCTGACGATCTCTGAGTCACACTATGATCCTCTCTAACAATCTCTGTCTTTCTCTGACACTCTCTGAGGCAAACTGTGACATTCTCTGACAGACTGTGACACACTGTGACGCACTCTGACTCTCTCTGAGACAGATTGTGACCCTATCTGACGCTCTCTGACACTCTCTTAGACACACGGTGACACTCTCTGACACTCTCTTAGACACACTGTGACACTCTCTGACAGACTGTGACAATTTCTGACACACCGTGACATATTCTGAGATACTGTGATGCTCTCTGTGACACTGTGACACGTTCCGTCTCTCTCTGATTCCCTGAGACACACTTCAACACTCTTTGACAAACTGCGACACTGACTGACTGCGATACTCCCTGACACACGATGACATTCTCTGAGACATTGTGACACACTCTGAGACACACTGTGACACTTTCTGACTCTATCTGACTCTCTGGGACACACTGTGACACTCTCTGAGACGCACTTGACGCTCTCTAACAGACTGTGACACACTGTGGCACTCTCTGTCTCTCTCTCTCTGAGGCTCTGAGACACACTGTGACACACAGTGACTCTCTCTGACTCTCTCTCTGACACTCTCCGAAACACAATGTGACACTCTCTGACAGACTGTGACAGACTGTGACACTCCCTGACACACTGTAATACTCACTGACCGACTGGGATACACTCCGACACGTCGTGAAATTCTCTGTGACACTGTGACACCCACTGAGACACAAAGTGAGACTCTCTCTGAAACTCTCTTAGACACACTATGACACTCTCTGATTCTCTCTGAAACTCTCTCAGACAAACTGTAACTCTCTCTGACACGTTGAGCTGCACTGTGACACTCTCTGATCCTATCTGACCATCTCTGAACTACACTGTGACACTCGCTGACTCTCTCTGAAACACACTGTGACACTCGCTGACAGGTTGTGACACTTTATGACTCTCCCTGAATCTTGAGACGCACTGTGATACTCTGTGACACTCTGTGACTCTAGCGGCCACACTGGAACACAATATGTCACTCTCTGTCCCTCTCTGAGGCACACTGTGACAAACTCCGACAGACTGTGACACTCACTGGTACACACTGAGACACTCTCTGACACACTGTGACACTTTCTGACAGACGGTAACATGTTCTGAGACACCCGGTCACTCTGAGACACAATGTGACATTTTTTGACTCTCTCTCACACTCTCTGAGACATACTGTGTCACTCTCTGACAGACTGTGACAGACTGTGACAATTTCTGAGACGCACGGTGACACTCTCTAATCTACTGTGACACTCT
>NW_025182042.1:0-2525 GCF_004010195.1 Chiloscyllium plagiosum | reverse complement strand
AGAGTGGATCTGTTTGAGACATATAAGATTATTAAAGCTTTGGACATTCTGGTACCAGACAACATGTTTCCGCTGATGGGTGTGTGCCGAACCACGGGACACAGCTTAAAAATACGGGGTAAACCATTTAAGACAGAGATGAGGAGAAACTTCTTCACCCAGAGAGTGGTGGCTGTGTTGAATGCTCTGCCCCAGAGGACAGTGGAGGCCCAGTCTCTGGATTCATTTAAGACATAGTTGGATAGAGCTCTCAAGGATAGTGGAATCAAGGGTTATGGAGATATGACAGCAACAGGATACAGATTAAGGATGATCAGCCATGATCATATTGAATAGTGGTGCAGGCTCTAAGGCAGAATGGCCTATTCCTGCACCTATTGTCTATTGTCTATTGTCTCCGAAGGAATTTGAAAGCTCTAACTGGATATCTCAGAGGGTGTATATAACAGGAGACCGCCTACAGTGTGTCATCATTCACATAGGGGCATGTTCATTAGAAAATGGTCAGTGTGTAACAGGTATACAAAGAGATAGACCACAGGGAGTTTCTCAGTGATCATCGCACTATTTGAAGCTACGCCAAGGACACATTCAGAATTGAGCGTCACTGGAGCGTGTTCATACTTACAAGAGATGTCACAGAATTTCCAGGGTGTCTTCACAGATTGAGTCAGTATTTATAGAGAGACCTCAGTAACTGCGAGAGCATTCACTGTGTGTCCTCGCGAACTGTGTGCATCATTCCACAGTGTAAACATTATTGCAGTTCTATTTACAGTGTGATCACCTAGACCTGTTTCAGTCTCCAAGGAGTTCATCCTCCCTTACAAAGGGAGGGAGGGCGGCAGTACCTACTGAGCATCGTCAGCGAGTGAACTTTATTTAAAGTATCCTTGGAGCATTTGACAGCGTTCACAGAGATTTTGGAAAATTGATTCAAAATTTGCAGTGTACCTGGTGCAACGGTGGCAGTATTTTCTTGGGTCCCTTCTAGTGTATTATTACTTACATTGGGTATTCAGTGAAACTGCCAGGAGTAAGATGGCGTCCCTGAACAGTGTGTCGGCGTTTACAGGGAATCACTGCTACACATGTTCTCATTTTCATGGATTCTTGGCAGGAATGCAATACCTTGGAATCCCTCCATTCTGAAAGCAGACGATTAAATCTATTAAGTCTCTACCAACATGCTGAAAAACATCCCATCTCCGTAGACCAAAATCCAGCATTTTCCGTGGCAAATCCACGTACCTTAATACCCTTGGAGTTTGGGAGGAAACTCAAATGGATATGAAGAGATTGTGCAAATTCCATACACACGTCCATTCGAGTCTGGAATTGAACCCAGCAATGTTGGGCTGCGAGGAATGCAACCACAGGGATTCCAAGGCACATTTAATGACATTCCCAGGGTTTCCAGATAGGATGCATCAGTGTTTACAGCATGAAGGTGTGAGCAGTGTGTCAGCATTTGAACGGTTTTTCTGGGTAGGGTGTGAATATTTCAAGACTCATACTCTGGAGCGTGACAGAATTCTCCAGGGAATGGTAGGAGAGTGTGTCAATATTTATAGGGAATACTTCAGGTAATGTTTCAACATTTGCAGTGTGGGCTGGGGAGTCGGTAAATTATGACAGCGAATCCTTGCAAAATGTTGCAGAAATCCCTGTCCCTGGACAGTTTATCAGTGTCCATAGGGAATCCAAGGGAATTGTGACAATGAGGAGTAGCATGCTGGCTGGTCCTGCTCGTTCACAGTTCGAGGGACCAAACTTCGATCCACCTTCGGCCAACTATGTGGACTTCGAACATTCTGTTGATCGGTTATATCCAAGTGCTCCGGTTCCCTCCCACATTTCGATGATGTGCTGTCGAGATTGATTAGTCATGGGAAATGCAGTTTTATGGGAATAGGGTGTGTTCGGGTTGGATGCTCTGAAGGGCATTGGTGTGCCTCCAATGGGCCGAATGGCCTTCTCCCACATTGTGCGGATTCGGTAATTACAGGTTGTCCCGTATATAAAGCATTAACATTTACTGGGTGTCCCGGCGTTGAGGCGGGGGAAGGGAGCGGGGTGATGGAGCAGAACCTGCAGCCTGACCCAAAGAGAACGCAGAGGTATCTATACTGTGTCCCAGAGGAGATACAGTAGTATTTGTAGCGTATCCCAGATGGGATGCAACCGTACCTACAAGGGTCACAGACTGGATGCAGTAACATCGACAGGCTGTCCTGACAGAGTCACGGTAGCTCAGTGGTTAGCTCTGCTGCCTCACAGCACCAGCATCCCAGGTCCAATTCCAACCTCGGGCAACTGTCTGTCTGGAGTTTGCACGTTTTCCCCATGTACGGGTGCTCTGGTTTCCTCCCTCAGTCCGAAGATGTGCAGGGTGGGTGAATTGCGCATTAGTCAGAGGGGAATGTGTGTGGCTGGGTTACTCTTCGCAGCGTCGATGTGGATTTGTTGGGCGAAGGGCCTGTTTCCACACAGAAAGGAATCTAACCTAATCAATAATGAAACTG
>NW_025182041.1:0-2525 GCF_004010195.1 Chiloscyllium plagiosum | reverse complement strand
CACATAACTAGGGCTGCTGACAGAGCTTTCAACATTTTCTTGGTTTTGGGTGGGGTTTCAGTTTTCAGGGAAATTAGAAAACTCGAATTAAAAGACGACGTAACAGTGCAGAACGCAGGAGGGGTTATTAAAACCTGTAGCACACACACAAATAGGACAGAGTGTATTGGAAGTGTAAACAATCAAACTTCAAGCACACTGGACAGACAAATGACACTGAGAGGAGGGACGGTTAATACAGGACTGAGAGTGTTATATCTGAATGCATGCCGTATAAAAAACAGGTTAATGACCTTGTGGTGCAGATTGAAATTGGCAGAAACGTGCTGCAAGGGGATCAGGATTGACAGCTGAATATTCAAGGGCATACATCCTATCAAAAAGACAGGTGGAGTGGGGGTGGGGGAGCGGCTGCCTTATCAGTAAGAATGAAAAAAATCAATCATAAGAATTCTGGTCTCCTTGCTATCGGAAGGATGTTGTGAAACTTGAAAGGATTCAGAAAAGATTTACAAGGATGTTATCAGGATTGGACTACTTCAGCTACAGAGAGACTTTGAACAGGCTGGGGCTGTTTTCACTGGAGCATCAGAGGCTGAGGGGTGACCTTATCATGGTTTAGAAAATCACAGGGGGCACGCATGAGATACACATACAAAGTATTTTCCCTGGGTTGCGGGAGAAGTAGAGGGTATCGGTTTACGTTGAGAAGGGAATGATTTAAAAGGGACCAAAGGAGCAAGTTTTTCTCATGCACAGGGTGGTGTGTGTATGGAAACAACTTGGTAGGAAGTGGTGGACACTGCTCCCATTCCAACATTTAAAAGGCATCTGGATGTATATGTAAATAGGAGAGGTATGAAGGATATAGGCTAAATGCTGACAAATGGGACTAAATTAGGTTGAGATATCTGGTAGGCATGGACGGGTTGGACGGAAGAATCTGTTTCCATACTGTACATCTCTCTGACTGTATGACTTAAAGTAGGGTCAGATGGCACAAAATCAGTGTGGGTAATATTGAGTATCACCAAAGATTGAAAAAGAAAAACATAGTTGGTGTTATGTTCAGGATTCTGAAAAGTAGTCAGGAGCTGCGGCACAATACACACCAGGAGATATAAAAGATGGGTAGAAAAATAAAGTACTGTAGTCATGGGAGATTCCAATACATTGGGGAACTGGGAAAATCAGTTTGGTAGTGTTTTGCAAGAAAAACAATGTGTGGAATATCTTCGATAGGGTTTTTTGGAGCAGCATGTGGTGGAGCCCACTCAGGAACAGGCAAAACTGGATTAAGTTTTGAGGCAGACTATTTAAGAGAACTTAAGGTGAAGGAACACACAGGAAGCAGTGATCATAATATGATTGAATTTATTCTGCAATTTGAGACGGAGTAGATAG
This sequence comes from Chiloscyllium plagiosum, assembly GCF_004010195.1. NCBI lineage: Eukaryota > Metazoa > Chordata > Chondrichthyes > Orectolobiformes > Hemiscylliidae > Chiloscyllium > Chiloscyllium plagiosum. The sequence goes on along the minus strand of NW_025182041.1, from coordinate 1,121 downwards.
AATCAGACATAATGGTATTTCAGCTGAATAAAGGCAACTACAGAGGCATGAGGGAGGAGCTGGGTAGAATTGACTGGGAGAGGAGCCTAGCATGAAAAACAGTGGAACAGCAATGACAGGAGTATCTGGGCGTAATTCAGGAGACACGACAGAGATTCTTCCTGAAAAAAACGAAGCATGGTATGCGGGTGGGGGGAGGGGGGGAGGGGATGAAGGTTGACTAGGTTGACTAGGTTAAAAATCACACAACGCCAGGTTATAGTCCAACAGGTTTAATTGGAAGCACACTAGCTTTCGGATCGCCATTCCTTCATCAGATGTTTGTGTCGGAAGTCAGGGACAGAATAAAAGCAAAAGAGCAAGCGCATAATGTGACGAACGGCAAAGGAAAACCAGACACTTTGGAAGCTCACAAATACCAACAAAATAATAAATATGAAAGGAGGAGATTAAATATGAGGGTAAGCTTGCCAATTAAATCAAGGAAAACTGTAAGATTTTCTTTAGATATATAAAGGGCAAAGGCGAGACAAAAGTGGGCATTGAGCTGCTGGAAAATGGCACTGGACAGATGTAGTGGGGAAGAAAGAAATGGCTGAGGACAAAAATAATTTCCCAAAAAGTCAAGAGTGTGAAGAGACAAAGCTCAGTACGTCACACATCGCCAAGGCAAACAGGGTAGAAAAGCTAAATGGGATGAAGATGGATAATTCACCTGGAACAGAAGGACTAAACCACAGAGCTCTAAGGGAGAAAACTCAGAGGTAGTGGAGGCGTTAGTGGTGATCTTTCATAAATCATTAGAACCAGGGAATATCCCAGAGGACGAGAATAGCGCTAACGTAAAATCTTTGTTAAAAAGGGAATAAGGCAGAAGACAGAAAATTACAGACCAAACAGCCTAACCTCAGTCGTTGTTAAGATCCTGGAACCGATCGGGAAGGATGAGATTTCTGAATATTTGGATGTGTATGGTAGTATATGACAAAGTCACGTGGTTTCATTAAGGGGAGATCATGCTTGACACAACTGCATGAGGAATTAACGAGCAGCGTAGACCAAGGAGAGCCAATGGATGTTATTACCTGGACCTCACGAAGGCGTTTGACAAGTGCCTCACA
>NW_025182040.1:0-2525 GCF_004010195.1 Chiloscyllium plagiosum | reverse complement strand
TCTTCTTTCTCCATCAGGTAACAATTCTAAATCCGTTTTAATCGGTTTGTTCAGATGTATTATAAAACACTTCTGTGGGATTTACACCCAGACCTTTGTGCACTGAGTTAGGGATACTAACAGCACTTGGCAATACCCATAAAGCTGTAACATTAATCTCCTGTGTGTTTGTTCATCTGCCTGTTCTGACATGCTGTGACATACTTCTGCAACAGGCAGGACTTGAATCCCGACCTTGTAGTCCAGAGCTAGGAACACTACCAAAGAAGTTCAGGAACTGGAATCAAATCCAGAGCTCTGGCTCTGAGGCAGGGACACTACACACTACACTACCATTTAAAGTGCTGGCTTTCAGCTCGGTGTGGATTTATTATAAACAGGTTACCATGACTGAACTACACTTTCTATTGTTAAACAAATGCAAGATATTTGTTAACTGGAGGATGTTGAGTGCTCGTGCTGTATCATCGAAATTAACTATGACTCGCGATTATCTGGAGTCTGCAATATTAGGGAAAGAAATCCTGCAGACACACTCTGCACACTGAAGGGTCTCGAATAGATTTTCATTAATGAACACCAGAGACGTAGAAAGAGTGTAATTTCTGGCCCCAAAACACCGAACGGTATTACGCAACCCTCACGTGCGACTGCCCTCTTCCTAAAACCATGAAATGATACCAGGCTGCTGATTACTGTCCAGTTTCTCCTCCCCACTGACTGTGTCTGCAATCTGTCCCTCCTCCCCATAACTACACAAGGCTACCCAAGCTCAGGGTCTTTGTGAAAATCAAGGCCAGAATGTGCAGGTCTCCTGGAGAGGTGGAGAGTATTTTAAATTGAAGGGGAGGGGCAGGTGGCAGTAAAATCACACACAGTGGCTGAGGCGTGGCAGATAGAGTTTAGTTTGGATTAATGCGAGGTATTAGATTTGGTAAATCAAACAAGAGCAGGATCTATACAATTAAAAGTAGGATCTTTGGCAGTGTTGGAGAACAGAGACCTAGGCTGTCAGGTATAATTCTTTAAAATTTGCATCTCAAATAGATAGTGTGGTTAAGAATGTGTTTAGCACACATGTCTTAATAGGTCAGACTTTTGAGTATCAGAATTGGGACGCTACGTTGAGGTTGTATAGGATATTGGTGAGACCACTTCCGGAATACTGTGTCCAGTCTGGTCACTCTGCCCGCTCATTCTATAGGCACAATACCCTCTGGGTGAAAAAGCAGCCCCTTAGGTCACTTTAAAATGTTCATCTCTCACCTTAAGCCTATGTCCTCTAGTTTTGGTTTCCCCTACCTTAGAAAATGCATTGACTCTTCACTTTGATATTATTGACCTTGATACTATTAAACTGGAGAGGGTTCAGAAGAGATTAACCCGGATGTTGCTGGGAATGGAGGGATTGAGCTATATGAAGAGGCTGGATAGGCTGGGATTTTTTTCACTGGAGAGTATGAGATTAAGGGGTATCTTTACAGAGGTTCATAAAATAATGAGGGGTACAGATAGCTGAAGGGCTGATATCTTTTCCATATAGTTAGAAATTCAAAACTGAGGGATATTTTAAGGTGTGAGGGAAAAGATTTACAAAAGTCATGAGAGATAATTATTTTAGACAGAAGCAGGCTTGTGTGTGGAATGAACTTCCAGAGGAAGTGGTGAAAGCAGGGACAGTTACAACGTTTAAAGGACATTTAGATCAGTACATGGATAAGACATCCGTTTGGATGGTGCTGTGATCAGCTGCCCTCTCTCTCCCCCTCTCTGAATAAATCCTTGTTGGTTTTCACCCTCTGCTAATGCCTGTGCAGTGGCGTGTGGAGGCCAGCAGAGGGTGGCATTGCATCACTTTAAGCACCACATAGATCGCCAGACCTGCCACACACAGAAACACACACAGCAATTGTTTGGACACAGTATTGAGCTCATCTGGTAATTTAAACTAAACATAAAGAACTGCTCAATTTGTCTTGCAAACTGGTAAAATATGAATGACAGAGAACTCCCAAATTCCATTGTTTAAACAAAAACATCAATTTATTATTTTAACTCTGATAGTGAATTTTTTGCATCAATTATTCACAACTCTGAGACCCCATTTCTCTTAACTGCTTATTATCTAACTCCAACTCCACAGTAATATACTGTTTTAATAAGAAACTTATTAAAATTACATAAACTTAATTTCAAAAACAAACAGCAGCTGTTGTTTCATCTGACCTCACACCAATATCCCTTTTTCCCATCTTTCCTGGGAAGTCTGGCTCATGTTACAGAATGCTATCGAAGTGTCTACATTTCAGCATTCTGAAACCGGGGAACACATTCTTCCATGACACTGTCTCTCAGTCTCCCTGCCTCTGGCTATATCCCAAACCCCTCCCCCCCCTCCCATGTGGTGATATTTAAACTGATTCCCTCGCCATCTCTCTCTGGCAGTGATGTTCACACCCACAGTATCCCCTTGTCATGGGACAATGGAGATTTGGAGCTGGAAATGGATGGGAGCTGCACATCCC
>NW_025182039.1:0-2525 GCF_004010195.1 Chiloscyllium plagiosum | reverse complement strand
TCTGAGGGAGGACCGCACTGTCAGGAGTTTAGTGCTTAGGGAGGGACGCACGGTCAGGAGTTTAGTTCTGAGTGAGGGGCGCAGTGTCAGGAGTTTAGTACTGAGTGATGGCTGCACTGACAGGAGTTTAGTACTGAGGGAGGGCCACACTGACAGGGGTTTAGTTCTGAGGGAGTGCCGCACTGTCAGAGGGTCAGTACTGAGGCAATGCTGCACTGTCAGAGGGTCAGTACTGAGGGAGTGCTGCACTGTCAGTGGGTCAGTACTGAATGAGCGCTGCCCTGTCAGAGGGTCAGTACTGAGGGAGTGCTGCATTGTCAGAGGGTCAGTACTGAGGGAGTGCTGCACTGTCAGTGGGTCAATACTGAGGGAATGCTGTACTGTCAGTGGGTCAGTACTGAATGAGCACTATTGTTTGAATTAGTCAGTACTGAGAGAGTGTCAGTAATGAGGGAGTGCCTCACTTTTGGAGAGTCAGTTGCACTGCTGGAGCGCTGCACTGTCAGAAGCTCCAGACTGAATGTGCACTCCATTGTCAGAGGATCAGTATTGATGGAGAGTGCACTGTCTGAGGTTAGGACTGACAGAATGCACCAATGACAGAGGTTCAGTACTGAGGGCACGCAGCAATGTCAGACAGTCAGTACTGAGGGAGTGCTGTGGTCTAAGAGGATTATCTAGAAATACAGAACATAGAAAAGTACAGCACAGAACAGGCCCTTCAGCTTATGATGTTGTGCCAAGGATTAGAACATAGAACATTACAGCGCAGTACAGGCCCTTCGGCCCTCGATGTTTCGTCGACCTGTCATATTAATCTGAAGCCCATCTAACCAACACTATTCCATGTACATCCATATGCTTGTCCAATGACAACTTAAATGTACTTAAAGTTGGCAAAGCATTCCATACCCTTACTGCTCTCTGAGTAAAGTAACTACCTCTGACATCTGTCCTATATCTATCACCCCTCAATTTAAAGCTATGCCCCCTCGTGCTTGCCGTCACCATACTTGGAAAAAGGCTCTCTAACCCTCTGATTATCTTATATGTCTTTATTAAGTCACCTCTCAACCTTCTTCGCTCTAACGAAAACAGCCTCAAGTCCCTCAGACTTTCCTCGTAAGACCTTCCCTCCATACCAGGCAACATCCTAGTAAATCTCCTCTGCACCCTTTCTAAAACTTCCACATCCTTCTTATAATTCGGTGACCAGAGATGTACACAATACTCCAAATATGGCCGCACCAGAGTTTTGTACAGCTGTAGCATAACCTCATGGTTCCAGAACTCGATCCCTCTATTAATAAAAGCTAAAACACTGTATGCCTTCTTCAAACTCTGTCAACCTGAGAGGCAACTTTCAAGGATCTGTGTACCTGGACACCGAGATCTCTCTGCTCATCTACACTACCAAGAATCTGACCATTAACCCAGTACTTTGCATTCCGGTTACTGTAACCAAAGTGAATCACCTCACACTTGTCCGCATTAAACTCCATTTGCCACCTCTCAGCCCAGCTTTGCAGCTTATCTATGTCTCTCTGTAACCGACAACATCCTTCGTCAGTATCCACAACTCCACTGAACTTAGTGTTGTCTGCAAATTTACTAACCCACCCTTCTACGCCCTCAATCAGGTCGTTTATAAAAATGATGAACAGCAGTGGGCCCAACACCGACCCTTGCAGTACACCACTACTAAATGGACTCCAGGATGAACATTTCCCATCAACCACCACTCTCTGTCTTCTTTCAGCAAGCCAATTACTGATCCAATCTGCCATATCTCCTCCGTATTTTGTACAATAGCCTACTGTGGGGAACCTTATCGAATGCCTTGCTGAAATCCATATACACCACATCAACTGGTTTACTCTCATCTACCTGTTTGGTCACCTTCTCAAAGAACTCAATAAGGTTTGTGAGGCACAACCTACCCTTCACAAAACCGTGTTAATTTTCCGTAATCAAATTATTCTTTTCTGGATGATATTAAATCCTATCTCTTATAACCTTTCCCAACACTTTACCAACAACTGAAGTAAGCCTCACTGGTCTATAATTACCAGGATTGTCTCTACTCCCCTTCTTGAACAGGGGAACCACATTTCCCATCCTGCAGTCTTCGGGCACTATTCCTGTAGACAATGATGGTTTAAAGATCAAGCCAAAAGCTTGGCAATCTCCTCCCTGGCTTCCCAGAGAATCCGAGGATAAATCCCATCCGGCCCAGGGGACTTTCCTATTTTCACACTCTGCAGGATTTCTAATACCTTCTCCTTGTGAACCTCAATCACACCTAGTCTTGTAGCCTGTATCTTAGTAATCTCCTCGACAACATTATCGTTTCCTAGAGTGAATACTGATGAAAAATATTCATTTCGTGCTTTCCCTATCTCCTCTGACTCCACACACAATTTCCCACTACTGTCCTTGATTGTCCCTAATCTTACTCTCATCATTCTTTTATTCCTTAAATACCTATAGACAGCCTTCGGGTTTACCCTGATCGTATCTGCCAA
>NW_025182038.1:0-2524 GCF_004010195.1 Chiloscyllium plagiosum | reverse complement strand
GAACACTGCACTGTTGCAGTGTGTGAAGGCTGCGGTGTTGCTGTGTGTGAAGACTGCAGTGTTGCTGTGTGTGAAGACTGCACTGCTGCTGTGTATGAAGACTGCACTGTTGCTGTGTGTGAGGACTGCACTGCTGTGTGTGTGAATGCTGCACTGCTGCTGTGTATGATGACTGAACTGTTGCTGTGTGTGAGAACAGCACTGCTGCTGTCTATGAAGACTGCTGTGTCGCTGTGTGTGAAGACTGCACTGTCGCTTTGTGTGAAGACTGCACTGTCGCTGTGTGTGAAGACTGCACTGTCGCTGTGTGTGAAGACTGCACTGTTGTTGTGTGTGAAGACTGCAGTGTCGCTGTGGGTGAAGACTGCGGTGTTGCTGTGTGTGAAGGCTTCATTCTTACTGTGTGCGAAGACTGCAGTGTTGCTGTGTGCGAAGACTGCAGTGTTGCTGTGTGTGAAGACTGCAGTGTTGCTGTGTGTGAATATTGCACAGTTGCTCTCTGTGAAGAATACAGTGTTGCTGCGAGTAGGGACTGCACTGTTGCCGTGTGTGAATACTGCACTGTTGCAGTGTGTTAAGATTGCACTGTTGCTGTGTGTGAAGATGCAGTGTTGCTGTGTGTGAAGACTGCAGTGTTGCTATGTGTGAAGAATGCAGTGTTGCTGTGAGTGAAGACTGCACTGTTGCAGTGTGTGAATACTGCACTGTTGCAGTGTGTTAAGATTGCACAGTTGCTGTGTGTGATGTCTGCAGTGTTGCAGTGTGTGAAGACTGCAGTGTTGCTGTGTGTGAAGAATGCCGTATTGCTGTGTTTGAAGACTGCAGTGTTGGAGTGTGTATGAAGGCCGCACAGCTGCTGCGTATGAAGACTGAACTGTTGCTGTGTGTGAGAACAGCACTGCTGATGTGTGTGAAGACAGCACTGTTGCTGTGTGTGAAGAGTGCAGTGTTGCTGTGTGTGAACACTGCACTGTTGCTGTGTGTGAAGACTGCACTGTTGCTGTGTGTGAAGACTGCAGTGTTGCAGTGTGTGTGAAGACTGCAGTGTTGCAGTGTGTGTGAAGACTGCAGTGTTGCAGTGTGTGTGAAGACTGCACTGCTGCTGTGTATGAAGACTGAACTGTTGCTGTGTGTGAGGACTGCACAGTTGCTGTATGTCAAGACTGCAGAGTTGCTGTGTGTGAAGACTACACTGTTGCTGTGTGTGAAGACTGAATTGTTGCTGTGTGTGAGGACTGCACTGTTGCTGTGTGTGAGGATGCACTGCTGCTGTGTGTGAAGGTTGCACTGCTGCTGTGTATGAAGACCTCAGTGTTGCAGTGTCTGAGAACAGCACTTCTGCTGTGTGTGAAGTCTGCAGTGTCGCTGTGTGTGAAGACTTCAGTGTTGCTGTGTGTGAAGGCTGCACTGCTGCTGTGTATGAAGACTGAACTGTTGCTGTGTGTGTGGAATGCACTATTGCAGTGTGTGAAGACTGCACTGCTGCAGTGTATGAAGACTGAAATGTTGCTGTGTGTGAGGACTGCCCTGTTGCTGTGTGTGAGGATGCACTGCTGCTGTGTGTGAAGACCTCAGTTTTGCATTGTGTGAGAACAGTACTTCTGTTGTGTGTGAAGACTGCACTGTTGCAGTGTGTGAAGACTGCAGTGTTGCTGTGTGTGAAGGCTGAACTGCTGATGTGTATGAAGACTAAACTGTTGCTGTGTGTGACGGCTACACTGTTGTTGTGTGTGAAGACTGAACTGTTGCTGTGTGTGAAGACTGCACTGTTGCTGTGTGTGAGGGCGCACTGCTGCTGTGTGTGAAGGTTGCACTGCTGCTGTGTGAAGACTGCAGTGTTGCAGTATGTGAGAACAGCGCTTCTGCTGTGTGTGAAGACTGCAGTGTCGCTGTGTGTGAAGACTTCAGTGTTGCTGTGTGTGTGAAGACTTCAGTGTTGCTGTGTGTGAAGGCTGCATTACTACTGTGTGTGAAGACTGCAGTGTTGCTGTGTTTGAAGACTGCAGTGTCATGTGTGAAGGCTGCACTGCTGATTTGTATGAAGACAGAACTGTTGCTGTGTGTGAGAACAGCATTGCTGATTTGTATGAAGACAGAACTGTTGCTGTGTGTGAAGACTGCAGTGTTGCTGTGTGTGAAGGCTGCACTGTTGTTGTGTGTGAAGACTGCAGTGTCGATGTGTGTGAAGACTGCTGTGTTGCTGTGTGTGAAGACTGCATTATTACTGTGTGTGAAGACTGCAGTGTTGCTGTATGTGGAGACTGCAGTGTTGCTGTGTGTGTGAAGACTGCTGTGTTGCTGTGTGAAGGCTGCATTATTACTGTGTGTGTGAAGACTGCAGTGTTGCTGTATGTGAAGACTGCAGTGTTGCTGTGTGTCAAGACAGCACTGTTGCAGTGTGTGAATAGTGCAGTGTTGCTGTGTGTGAAGACAGCAGTGTTGCTATGTGTGAAGGCTGCACTGCTGTTATGTATGAAGACAGAACTGTTGCTGTGTGTGAGAACAGCACTGCTGATGTGTGTGA
>NW_025182037.1:0-2524 GCF_004010195.1 Chiloscyllium plagiosum | reverse complement strand
ATGGAGATCTATTATAGAGAAACACTGGAGGGGACAGTACACACACTGAAACATGGAATTCTCAACGAGTAGAGAATGTTTTAAGTCCATTAATTTCATCGTTTTGAGCCCAATACGCTCCCGCTGGGCTTCTCTGTTAGCGCTGACCGTAGCAGTTTCACACAGTCTTCAGCTTTTCGTCTGGCGTGTGGCATGTACCTCAGAGGATGATTTCAAAAGGTCTTCACTATTATTGCGTGATACTCTGTGGCGCAGATGTGTCCCGGCTGTGTCAATATAACCTTTGAGTAACTTCCCACATTCTGTTCGTTTAACTGTGATTTCACTCAGAATCACAAAATATGTCGCAGTGCAAAGTGATGCTATGCACCCCCCAACAATAAGGTAATGTCTATGTCGGTCGATTGATTGACTTTATTTGACTGATTGATTGCCACATGAACCTCAGTACAGTGAAAACATTTGTTTGCGATTGGTAAAGGCAGATCATACTAATCAAGGACATGCAGATCACAGCATAAGTAAAATAACATTTTGAACAGATTAAGGCTTTCAGGTTACTCCGTACAGGACGTGCACTCGGCAAAATCCACATTAACAGGATCAGCATCATTTGAAGTAAGGGAATCCATTTCTCAGTCTTGTGACGACCTCCAAGAAGTTGCTTTTGTGTGTCTTTAAGCTTCGGTACCTTGTTCTGAACTCGAGCTCATCAAAAGTGTACCTTCTGAGTCAAAACTAGAACCAAATGCAAAACTCCAGCGCTCAAGTGTGACTTCTCACACGAACATCACCCACCCGAGGCGATATCACACCCAAGACCAACAAGCCAGAACCGCAACAGAAACATGATCCATAAATCAGGTGAGTTTCCTTGTTGAAAAAATAGAGGTTTTCTGTTGTTTCGGAAGGAAGGTCGCACTGAGTTTTGATAACAGCTCCTTGCCATTCTGACTTCCGGTTCTTTTGCGAGCGGGCTCCCATCATTGGCAGCTGGACGAACTCATCTTGAATTGGCAATTAGTGTTGTGGGAGAGAAACATGAACACGCTTTTCAGCCCACTATCAAACACGGGGTTGTGGAGCGCGGGAGGGGGTTAGAGGTAGTGGGAGTTATGGAAGTTCTGGAAAGCTGTACAAAAGAGAGATCGCGCATGCACAAGACTTAATATTCTTTAGGGAACCTTGTGCAAATAACGCCATCTGAGACAGATAGACATGTGAAGAACTGCAGGGAAAGAGAGAATCTCTCCCAGTCATCTGTGTCTGTGTCCTTCTCGAAGTCACAGCGAGGGCTCGGCTGTCTGATTCAGCATGGGATGTTACTGCAGCGAGTCCTGTCGCTCAGGCACGTTGCACCTGATGTGTATAAGTTTATCACGTTACCCCAAGCTCAGAAAACACATTTCACAGCTCACATCATCCCGGAGTGACAGGGAAGAGAAGAAAGCGATTCAGACCATCATCGGAACACCTGCTGCGGAGAAAACCGATGTGGGAGAGCAAACAGTCACGACCAGTGCATGTTCCCAGCATTTACAATCTTGGTCTGTGTGACAACAAAAGCAGGAATCAGGAACTGTTGATCTTGCTTCTTGAAACAGGCGTGAAAATTTGCACAGCATAGATGATGAACAGCAGACTACAGTTCACAGAGTATATTCTAACCTCTGGGTTATAGCCTCAGCCCGCTCCAACTGGGACGCTCCGCTCACCGGGTTTGAGCACAAACAAAGAAATGACTCAGTGTCAAAATCTGTTGAAACGGATTCTGTGAGGAATTGGAAGTGATGGAATGAAAAGCCCCTTCAGAGCGGGATGTAACATTATCTGTGTAGGGATCGTTTTCCAGACTCGAGGAGAGTGCGCAGTGCTGTTTCCATGGGTCAATATCAGGATAGATAGATTGAATCAGCGTCGAATGTTGTTGTAGGGATCCCTGTCGCTTAGACCCACTGCACCTTTTGTACAATGGTACAAAAGCACGGACCTTTTGTGTAGAGGGGACAACTTCAAAATCATTACTGAGGCAAAATATACAAATGAGCAAAACAACAAAGCCACCACAGAATCTGGTGTTACGTGACGGGGTAAACCCCATCTGCTAATGTAAACCAACAAAGCAGAAAGGATTCACCCCGTGCTGTATTCTGTTAAAATTCCAGAGGCAAAGAACCAACCCAAAAATCACTACTTAAAGTTAAAAATAACAACGTTATTGCTTGTTATTGACAGAGAATAATCAACCTACAACTCCTTTCTCTAAACCTTCTGCTCTACAATACCTTCCCTCACTCCGATCCCAATAACTTTTACAAAAAAGTTCAAATTTAAAAACCAGATCGTTGTCGAATATTCTCTTTGTATCTTCCTCTGGAGATGTTTTCTCCAGGTCGGTGTTGATGCTTTTTTTCTATGCAATCTTTTTCTCCAGATAGGCACCTATTGGAGATTTTACTGGTATCCTACATCTGTTGGTCTTTTAGCTGCCCTCTTTGCTGTTCTTTGCCGCTCTGGGTAACTG
>NW_025182036.1:1219-2524 GCF_004010195.1 Chiloscyllium plagiosum | reverse complement strand
AGGCACCCCTTGTGGTGGAGAAGCCAAAGTAAGGCCAGGGAACGGGAATTACAATAAAAATACCGAGGGATTTTTCCAGACTGTGTAGTAACAAGATCCCACTGTCGGAAGTTACAGCAGGAAGGAAAACCGGAAGAAAACGCCAAAGGTGTTGATGCACGGAAGACTCAGGCTAAAGCATTTCTAGTGGCTGGAATGAACAAGGACGTGGTTAATTTTTGTTGTACATGTCATACATTCCAAATGGTAGGTAAGGCACAGGCAGTATTAAAACCAGCACCTTTGTTGTCAATTCGTGTATTCGAAGAACTTTTCACGTGAGTCATTATTAATTGTGGAGCTCCCCTTTCCAAATTAAAGTGGAAATTAATATCTGCTGATCATAATGGATGTGTCCACCAGATTTCCAGAGGCAATTCCATTATGGGGTATTAAGGCCAAAAGGGAGGTAGAGGAGTTGGTAGCTTTCTTTACTCGCTGTGGGCTACGCAGTGTGATTCAGTCAGACCAAGGGTCTCATTTTACCAACCAGCAGTTTAAGGACGTCATGGATAGCTTCTGCATACAACAGTTTAAATCAAGTGCGTCCCATCCCGAATCCCAGGGAGCCTTGGAAAGTTGGCATCAGATGCTGAAGACAATATTAAAGGCGTATTGTCAGAATTACCCGAATGATTGGAATAAAGGTGTCTCATTATATTGTTTGCCATTAGAGATGCCCCAAATAAATCTACTCACTTTACTTGCTTTGAGCTAATATTCGGATATGAAGTGAGAGGTCCTTTGAAATTAATTAAATATAAATTGACAGGACTGAAGTCGGAGATCTCACACGTGGATTATGTATCTGAGGTGAGGGAGAAATTAGATGGAGTAGGTGAATTAGCTAAACAGCACCTGAAGAGAGCACAGCATGGAATGAAGCAGGTGGCAGATAAAAACTCTGAAATATTGATGATTTCCCGTGGGGATGACGTTTTAGTATTGCCACCAGTGGTAGGAAATCTCTTCAAAGCCAGGTTTAGTGCCCCCTTTCAAATTAAACAAAAAATGAGTCAGTTCAACTATCTGGTAAAGATACCGGATATGACAAAAAAAGTTAGAGAATGTCATGTGAATGAATAATGCACCACCACATTTAAGACTCAGGAACAGAGTTGCGGCCAGATGAACAAATTTGCAGTTTATCTGTATGATGTGGTGATCTTTAGCAAGTGATTGAAAGCTCACATGTTACAGTTAGCAGAGCATGTTGAACGATTACAAGAAGCAAACTTGGTAATAAACTTAAAGAAAACAGAATTC
>NW_025182036.1:0-486 GCF_004010195.1 Chiloscyllium plagiosum | reverse complement strand
TGGGAAATGGATACCTGAGTTTTGGTTTCTGTTTTGACAACAATTCAAAGACAACCAAAGAGTTTAAATAACGCTCAGGATACCAGAAGCCAATAGAATGTGAATATTATTGCTTGCACACCTGGAAAGCAATCAAATTATGAGAATTATTGTATCATGAGGAGTATATAAACCCAGCATTTTGAACACTAGAGGGAGAGCCACTGCCATCCAACAGCAGAGTAACTGCTGCAGAGCAGGAGTGCTAACTGACCATTTCTAACACTCTCTTTCAAAGATACATGTTCATGTCGAACCTACTTGCGTAAAACAAAATGACCCAGGAGATCAGCATCTGAAAGAGTGAACACAGCGGGGAAGATGGATTCTGTGTGGTCTTGAGATTGTAATGTTTCATAAGCATATCTTTACAGAGTCGGAGTCAGATAGTAAGTAGCTAAGACAAGAGGGGCTTGGGTTCGTGAATAGTTGTTGTTTAGTGTTCAC
>NW_025182035.1:0-2524 GCF_004010195.1 Chiloscyllium plagiosum | reverse complement strand
ACGCTTGACATATTCTTGGGAAATAAGGCAGGAGATGTGACAGAGGTGTCAGTGAGGGAGGACGTTGGTGCCAACGAACATAATTCGACTGGTTTTAAAATAGTGATGGAAGAGGATAGAACACATCTAAAAGTTGAAGCTCTAAATTGAAGGAAGGCGAATTGTGACGGTATTATACAAGAACTTTCGAAAGCTGATTTTGTAAAGGGACAGCTGGAAAATGAGAAGCCTCCGAAAATGAGATAACCAGAGTCCAGAGACAGTATATTCCTGTTAGGGTGAAAGGAAAGATTGGTAGCTATAGGGAATGCTGTATGACTAAAGAAATTGAGGGTTTGGTTAAGAGAAAGAAGGAAGCATATCTAAAGTATAGACAAGAGAAATCGAGTGAATGCTTAAAAGAGTATAAAGGGCTGTTGAAATATACTTAAAAGGGAAATCCAGAGGCCAAAAAGGGGACATGAGATAGCTTTGGCACATAGAATTAAGGAGAATCCAAGGGTTTATTACACATAGATTAAGGACAAATGGGTAACTGGGGAGAGAATAGGGCTCCTCAAAGATCATAAAGGCGGCCTTTCTGTGGAGACGCAGGAGATGGGGAAGATACTAAACAAGCATTTTTCATCAGTACTTACTGTGGAGAACGACATGGGAGATATAGAATTTAGGGAAATAGATTGCGACATCTTGATAAATGTCCATATTACAGAGGAGGAACTGCTGGATATCTTGAAACACAAAAGGTGGATAAATCCCCAGGACCTGATCAGGTGTATCCTAGAACTCTGTGGGAAACTGGAGAAGTGATCGTTGGGAACCTTGCTGAGATATTTGTGACATCGATAGTCACAGGTTAGTGCCAGAAGATTGAAGGTTGGCGAACGTGATGCCACTATTTAAGAAGGGTGGCAAGTACAAGACCAGGAAATATAGACCAGTGAGCCTGACATCAATGGTGGGCAAGTTGTTGAGGGAATCCTGAGGGATAGGATATACACCCATAGAAACTCAAACATATAAATATAAAGCAGGAATCATGTACACCGCTTCGCCTGAGGCCCACTGTAGATGTTACCTAGTATGGTGACGAAACGTCTGGAAATGAACCATCTAACTCAGCAAGCAAACCTACATCCATAACCTCAACCTAAGCTACAAATCTTCTCAAACCTCGCGAGGGTGAATCTGTATTTGGAAAGGCAAGGACTGATTTGGAATAGTGAACATGGCTTTGTGCGTGGGAAATCATGTCTCACAAACTTGATTGAGCATTTTGAAGAAGTAACAAAGAGGATTGATAAGGGCAGACCGGTGGATGTGATATATGTGGATTGTGTGTAAGGCGTTCAACAACGTTCTTCATGGGAGATTGGTTAGCAAGGCTATATTTCATGGAATACAGTGAGAACGAGCCATTTGGAGACAGATCGGGCTCGAAGGTAGAAGACAGAGGGTGATGGTGAAGGGTAGTTTTATAGATTGGAGACCTGTGAACAGTGGAGAACCACAAGGATCGGTGCTATATCCACTACTTTTCATCACTTATTTAATGGATGTGAGTCAGTATGGGTGGAAATTAGGAACAGCAAGGGAGCAGTGGTCTCGTTAGGGGTTTACTACAGGCACCCTAATAGCAGCAGGGAGATGGAAGAAAGCATAGGTCAGCGGATTTTGAAAAAGTGTGGACGTAGTAGGGTTGTTGAAACGGGTGACTTTAACTTTCCCAATATTGATTGGAACCTCCTTCAAGCAGATGGTTTGGAAGGATCTGTTTTTGTAAGGTGTGTTCTGGAGGGTTTCCTAACTCAGTACGTTGACAGGCCGACGAGGGGAGAGGCCATTCTCGCCTTGGTGCTCGGAAAAGAGCCGGGGCAGGTATCAGATCTTGTGGTGCGAGAGCATTTTGATGATAGTGACCACAACTACCTCACGTTCTACATAGCTTTGGAGAAGGAGAGGATGAGGCAAAATGGGAGGATAATTAATTGGTGAAGAGGAAACTATGATGCAATTAGACATGAGTTAGGAAGCATGAATTGGGAGCAATTGTTCCATGGTAACTGCACTATAGACATGAGGAGACTGTTTAAGGAACAGTTGTTGCAAGTGATGAATAAATATGTCCCTCTGAGACAGGTAAGAAGTAGTAAGATCAAGGAACCTTGGATGACGAGAGCTGTGGAGCCTCTCGTCAAAAGGTAAAAGGTAGCTTACGTAAGGTGGAGGAAACTAGGGTCAAGCTCAGCTCTAGAGGATTACAAGCAGGCGAGGAAGGAGCTCAAAAATGGTCTGAGGAGAGCCAGGAGGGGGCACGAGAAAGGCTTGGCAGAAAGGATTAGGGAGAACACAAATACATTTTACCCTTATGTGAGGAATAAGAGAATGGTCAAAGAAAGAGTAGGGCCGATTAGGGATAGCACAGGGAATTTGTGTGTGTGGAGTCTGAGGAGATAGGGGAAGCCCTAAATGAGTTTTTTCCTTCTGTCTTTACTAAAGAAACGAACTTTGTAGTGAGTGAAAC
>NW_025182034.1:0-2524 GCF_004010195.1 Chiloscyllium plagiosum | reverse complement strand
GGGAAAAGACGTTGACTGTTTACCTTATCTATTTCCCTCTTTATTGTCATCCTTCAGCCTCAACACTTGAAAATAGCCCCAGCCTATTCAAACACTCACTGTAACTCTAACCCTCCAACACCTGAAACATTCTTTTAAACCTCTTCTGTACCCTTTCAAGTTTGACAACATCTTTCCGACAGCAGGGAAACCAGAATTAAAGGCAGTATTACACAAGTGGCCAAACCAATGTCCTGTACAGATGCAACATGTCGAGAAAATGTTTAGACTCAAAGCACGGGCCAATAAAGGGCAGGTCACCAAGCGCCTTCAACATTGCGCTGTCTACCTGTGACGGCATTTTCAAGGAACGGAGAACCTGCACCACAAGGTGACACAGTAGCTCAGTGACTAGCATTGCTGCTTCAGAGCGCAGCGAGCTGGGTTTAATTCCATCCTTGAATGACTGCGAGTGTGGAGTTTGCACATTCTCCCCATGTCTGCGTGAGTCTCCTCCGGATGTTATGTTTTCCTCTGACAGTATGAAGATATACAGATAGGGGTAGATTTGCCATCCTAAATTGTGTACAGTACCCAGGGATGTGTAGACGAGGTGGATTAGCCATGGGAAATGCAGGCTCAGAGTGATAGGGTCGGGTTTGTCCAGTGGGATACTGTTTAGAGGTTTGGTGTGGCCTCGATGGGCCGAATAGGCTGTTTCCTCACTGTAGGGATTCGATAACTTCTATGGAGTTCTCCTTGATTGGCAGCTTTCGACAGGACCCTACCGATATGTCTTGCCCTGGTTTGTCTTTCCAATATGCTACACCTCACATTTATCTAAAATAAACCCCATCTGCCACTCCTCGGTTCACCTAAGCAAAGTCCCATTGTGGTCTGAGAGATTATTCTTCACTGTCGCTGACACCAACAAATTTGGAATTATCTACAAACTTACTGACTATACTTCATATACTCAAATACAAATGATTTGTATAAGTGACAAAAGGCAGTGGACCCACTATTGATCTTTGCGAGCAGTGCCACTGGTCACAGGTCTCCAAGTTTAATGAACAAATGTCCACTGTCACGTCCTGTCTCCAATATTCAAGAAAATTTCGGATGTAAATGCTGACATCTCCCTGGATCCCAGGCAGTCTGACCTTGCTAACCAGTCTACTATGTAGACCATTTTGGTTTTCTTACTGAATTCCATAAAGACAACATGCACTATCCTGCCTTGATCAATCATCTTCATCACTTCCTCAAAAAAATCCACTGAGTCAGTGAGACGTGATCTCCATTGTACAAGCCCTCTTCAGTCCTTGTCTTTCCAAATGCATATCGATCCTTTTCCTCAAAATCCCCTCCAACAATTTAGTCACTATTGACATCATGCTCACTGATCTATAGTTACCTGCTTTTCCCTTACTTTCTTAAATAATGACACCATGTTAGCAGCCTTCCAGTCTTTTGACACCTCACGTGTGAAAATCAATGTTACAAATATATCAGCAAAATGCATAAGCAATCTATTTCCGAGCTTCCCGCAAACTTCTGGGATACAACTGATCAGGTCCCAGAGATTAGTTCACCTTTATATGTTTTAAAATGTCCAACACCTCCTTGTAATATTGACAGTTTTCAAGGTATCACTATATATTTCTTCATTCTCTCGCTCTTGTAATCTCCTCCACATTAAATACTGAGGAGAAATACTTGTTTAGTATCCCTCAAATCTGTTGTGGTTCCATACATAGGTAGCCTTACTGATCTTTAAGGGACCCTATTCTCTCCCGAGTTAATCTTTTGCCATTAAAGGATTTGTAGAATTTCTTCAATGCCTCATTAACCCAATTTCTAAAGCCATCTCTTGTCCACATTTTTCTGGCCCGAAATCCCCATTGAACATACACTTGCTTCCCTTATACACCTCTCGGGATTCACTTGATCTCAGCTCTGTTTATCTGACATACACCTCCTTCCTTACCTTGACCAGAGCATCAATATATCTAGCCATCCAGCAGTCCCTGCACTCACCAGCCTTGCCCATCTCACTAATAGGAACACGTTAGCTCTGGACTCTTTGAAACCACGTTTTCATGGCCTTGCATTTACCAACCATTCCTTTACCTGTGAATAGGGTATCCCAATCAGCCTTTCACAGGGCACGCCTAACATTTTCTAAATTGGCCTCATTCAAAGTTAGAACGTTAATGTTGACATCAGGTATTTCCGATTCCAGAGCTAATTTAAAACTAATATTTATTCAGAACAAACTTGAAAGTTAAATAAACACTTCCTGTGCCTCTATAACGGGCTCGAGAGAC
This sequence comes from Chiloscyllium plagiosum, assembly GCF_004010195.1. NCBI lineage: Eukaryota > Metazoa > Chordata > Chondrichthyes > Orectolobiformes > Hemiscylliidae > Chiloscyllium > Chiloscyllium plagiosum. The sequence continues at coordinate 215 of NW_025182034.1, read as the reverse complement.
TGAATAGGCTCCTCCTGTCCCTCTGTAATACACTGGAAATGCTGTCCTTCTGTGATAGACCAAAGAGGCTTAATGGCCTCCTCCAGTTCTTCTATAACACACTAGAGAGGCTCCATGGCCTCCTCCTGTCCCTGTGTAACAGATCCGAGACACAGCAACCCGTGGATTATGAGCTGCCGGGAAACTGTATCTAATGGAGACCTATTCCTTCTCAG
>NW_025182033.1:0-2524 GCF_004010195.1 Chiloscyllium plagiosum | reverse complement strand
TCTGTGATCTACCAGATAGTACTGACTTTATCCATGATCTACCAGATAGCACTGACTTTATCCGTTATCTACCAGATAGCACGACGTTATCCATGATCTACCAGATAGCACTGATTTTAACCGTGATCTACCGGACAGCACTGACTTTAACCGTGATCTACCAGATAGTACTGACTTTTTCCGTGATCTACCAGATAGCACTGGCTTTATCCGTTATCTACCAGATAGCACGACGTTATCCATGATCTACCAGATAGCACTGACTATATCCGTGATCTACCAGATAGTACTGACTTTATCTGTGATCTACCAGATAGCACTGACTATATCTGTGATCTACCAGATAGCACTGACTTTATCTGTGATCTACCAGATAGCACTGACTATATCTGTGATCTACCAGATAGCACTGACTTTAACCGTGATCTGACAGATAGCACTGACTTTAACCGTGATCTACCAGATAGCACTGACTATTTCCGTGATCTACCAGGTAGCACTGACTTTTTCCGTTATCTACCAGATAGCACTGACTTTATCCGTGATCTACCAGATAGTGCTGACTTTATCAGTTATCTACCAGATAGCACTGAATATATCCGTGATCTACCAGGTAGCACTGATTTTAACCGTGATCTACCGGATGGCACTGACTTTAACCGTCATCTACCAGACAGCACTGACTTTATCCGTGATCTACCAGATAGTACTGACTTTATCAGTTATCTACCAGATAGCACTGAATATATCCGTGATCTTCCCGGTAGCACTGACTTTATCCGTGATCTAGCAGATAGCACTGACTTTATCCGTGATCTAGCATATAGCACTGACTTTATCCGTTATCTATCAGATAGCACTGACATTATCCGTTATCTATAAGATGGCACTGACTTTATCCGTGACCTACCAGATAGCACTGACTTTATCCGTGATCTACCAGATCACACTGGCTTTATCTGTGATCTACTAGATAGCACTGACTTTATCTGTGATCTAGCAGATAGCACTGACTTTAACCGTGATCTACCAGATAGCACTGACGTTACCGTGATCTACCACATAGCAGTGACTTTATCCGTTATCTACCAGATAGCACTGACTTTATCCGTGATCTACCAGATAGTACTGACTTCATCCGTTATCTACCAGATAGCACTGAATATTTCCGTGATCGACCTGATAGCACTGATTTTTACCGTGATCTACCGGATAGCACTGACTTTAACTGTGATCTAGCAGACAGCACTGACGTTATCCGTGATCCAGCAGATAGCACTGACTTTATCCATGATCTGCCAGATAGTACTGACTGAATCCGTTATCTCCCAGGTCGCACTGACTTTTTCCGTTATCTACCAGATAGCACTGACTTTATCCGTGATCTACCAGATAGTACTGACTGAATCCGTGATCTACCAGGTCGCACTGACTTTTTCCGTTATCTACCAGATAGCACTGAATTTATCCGTGATCTACCAGATAGCACTGACTTTATCCGTGATCTACCAGATAGCACTGATTTTAACCGTGATCTACCGAATAGTGCTGACTTTAACCGTGATCTAGGAGTCAGCACCGACTTTATCCGTGGTCTAGCAGATAGTACTGACTTTATCCGTGATCTACCAGTTAGCACTGACTTTATCCGTGATCTACCAGATAGCACTGACTTTAACCGTGATCTACCAGCCAGCACTGACTTTATCCGTGTTCTAGCAGATAGCACTGACTTTATCCATGATCTACCAGATAGCACTGACTTTATCCGTGATTTACCAGATAGTATTGACTTAATCAGTTATCTACCAGATCGCACTGAATATATCCGTGATCTTCCAGATAGCACTGATTTTAACCGTGATCTACCGGATAGCACTGACTTTAACCGTGATCTTGCCGATAGCACTGACTTTATCCATGATCTACCAGATAGTACTGACTTTATCCGTTATCTTCCAGATAGCACTGATTTTATCCGTGATCTAACAGATGGCACTGACTTTATCCATGATCTACCAGATAGTTCTGACTATATCCGTGATCTACCAGATAGCACTGACTTTATCCGTGATCTACCAGATAGCACTGACTTTATCCGTTATCTACCAGATAGTACTGACTTTATCCGTTATCTACCAGAGAGCACTGACTTTATCCGTGATCTACCAGACAGCACTGACTTTATCCGTGCTCTTGCAGATAGCACTGACTTTATCCGTGATCTCCCAGATAGTACTGACTTTATCCGTTCTCTACCAGATAGCACTGACTTTAACCGTGATCTACCGGATAGTACTGACTTTAACCGTGACCTAGGAGACAGCACTGACTTTAACCGTGATCTAGCAGAAAGCACTGACTTTATCCATGATCTACCAGATAGCACTGACTTTAACCGTGATCTAGCAGATAGCACTGACTTTAACCGTGATCTACCAGACAGCACTGACTTTAACCGTGATCTGGCAGATAGCACTGTCTTTATCCATGATCTACCAGATAGCACTGACTTTAACCGTGA
>NW_025182032.1:1363-2524 GCF_004010195.1 Chiloscyllium plagiosum | reverse complement strand
CTGCTCCACCATTGAATGGTTTCATATCTGATCCTATAACCTTGAACTGCACTTTCTTGCCTTTCCCCATAACGCTTGATGCCTTTGCTGCTTTAAGGTCTGCCGATCTCTGCCTCATTACACCTAATGACACTTCCTGAACAGCCTTCTGCTACAAGAAAGTCCACTGATACAGAACTATCTGAGAGAAGTCATAGTCCAACAGGTTTAAAGGAAGCAATAGCTTTTGGAGAGCTGCCCCTTCATCTAGTGGCTGTGGAGTACACAGTGGTAAGATACAGAATTTATAGCAAAAAGTTACAGTGTAATGACACTGAAATTATACTTTGAAAAATACCTTGATCGTTTGTTAATCGTCCATCTGTTAGAATGACAATGTTAGGATCACTTCTTTCTTATGTAAATCGAAAAACTTTCTTTTAACAGCTACATTCTCAGGTGAACTTTATCAATTAGTGTCATCACAGATAAATTGTTGACAGTGTTAGTCACTGTGTGCTGCGTCCGTGACATGATGTTTAGACTGACGCTAATCTAAAAAAAAACAACACACTGCAGGAAAGGATGCTTTAAGGCATGGTACATTGGTGAAGCCGAGCAGAGGCTACAGCAACAGAATGGGCACTGCACGTCAATCAACAGACCGGTGTGCCCCTTCCGAGTTGGAGAGCACTTCAGTGGTCCAGGACATTCGACCTCGGTGACAATCCTCCAAGGCGGCCTTCGGAACAGGCAGCAGCTAAAAGTGCCCACACAGAGGCTGATAGCAAAATTCGGTACCCATGGGAATGGCCTCAGCCGGCTCCTTGGGTTTATGTCACAGTACAGGCTTTCCCATTGCCCTAACTACAAACAGAGTCCCTCCTACACACACACACACACACACGCACACACACACACATATATACGTTTGTGGGGTAAATTTGTACTTGCAGAGTTATAGTGCACTTTGCTCAAAAACTGGATGAATCCATGTAAGTCTCTGGTAACTCATTTTTATAAACTAGAATCAGTCTAAACATTATGGAACAGACAGCAGCACACGGGGGCAGACACCAGTTGTTAAATTTCACCTGAGAATGAAACTTTAAAATAAAAAGTTTTGCACTTTACATATGAAAGAAGTGAAGCTAACATGGTCATTCTAACAGATCGGAGACT
>NW_025182032.1:0-946 GCF_004010195.1 Chiloscyllium plagiosum | reverse complement strand
CATCTGAATTGGTTTACCCTGTTTCTTCTTCAGCTTCCTTCTTCTTTCTATTAAATGGTTTAGATTCCAATACAGACACAAGATGCGTGTTGCAGAAGTCACGTGTTTGCACTTTCACTGACACTCTGTCTCGCCGGGAGCTGCAGTCCTTCCCCACGCTAATTCAGACAGCACTGTCCTTCCTGTGACATGTCCCATGGAGAATGGAAGGACAGGCATTAATAACTCGCACTTGGAAACGGAGCGACAGTTCTAAAGAATTTACAGTGCCCCAACGAGGAATTGAGCTCCTATCTCCCGCATAACATGCGGCGAGACTAACCACTATACTACCGAGGACAATAGTTTCAAAGGAGACACTTCAGCCCGATGTGGTTGCATTTGTCAAAAACAACTGCTTAAAAACCCGAATCATTTAGCCCATAGCCTTATAGGTATTGGAAGAACATATTCACATCTGAATATTCATTCAAGTTATAAGGGTTGCTGCCTCTCTGACCCTTACAGACAGTGTGTTCCAAATTCGAACACCCGCCGGCCTATACCGCTTTTCTATACATCTACTTAAACCTTTCTGTCTTTCTCATTAAATTTCTGGCCCCCTGTGATCGTTCTTTCCATCGATGGGAAACGCTTTTTTCAGTCTACCTTATCCATACACCTCACAAACTTCTCTGCACGGTGACAAACAACCCCAGTTTGTCCTGTCTTCCTTCATGACTGAAACTCTTCAGCCGAGACACTATCCGAGTGAATCTCTCCTGCAACTTTCCCAGTGCGATCACATCCCTCGACAATTCTAGCAATGAGCCGAATGAACATTTTTCCATTCTGTAACAGCATCAGGGTTGGCTCTGCAGCAACTATTGCCTTCTGGTCTGGAGTCACGTGGACGCGAGACCAGATAAGGACTGTAGTTTCCTTCCCTCAAGGACGTCAGTGCAAC
>NW_025182031.1:0-2524 GCF_004010195.1 Chiloscyllium plagiosum | reverse complement strand
GAGTTACACTAATATTTGGACAAAGTTCTTTCAATTTAAAATTGCAGAGATTTTGTTAATCGGTTTGTCTGTGTATGTGTGTGCGCGTCAGTGTTTTAAACAGGGAAATATCGATTATATATTTGCAATACCCAAACACTTTGCCATTCATCTTGCCATCTTAGCTTGAGTAATATTGCTCTGAATCATAAACATGTTGTTTTAGCAGATTAAAGAAACTAGCCTGATCTGTTCCTAAAACTGACCCTGACCCAGTCTGAGACCGATATTACCGGCCAAATCACAAACCTGGTTACATTTAACATTTGTTGTGAGCAGTGGAGGAGTGGGACTTGAAAATGAAACAATGACCCAAAAGCCGGGGAACTATAGACCGGTGAGCGTGATGTCTGTGGTGGATAAGTTGTTGGAGGGGATTCTGAGCGACAGGATTTACATACATTTGGGAAGGCGAGGGTTGCATGCGAAATCATGTCTCATTAATTTGATTGAGTTTTATGAAGAAGTGGCAAAGACGATTGATGAAGGCAGTTTGGTAGATATCGTCTCTATGGACATCAGCAAGGTGTTCATAACATTCCGATTGGTAGGCAGATTAGTAAGGTTAGGTTACAGGGGATACAGAGGAAGCTAGTCAATTGAATTTACAACTGGTTTGAAGGTAGACGGTTAGGAGGCTTGTGGCCTGCAGTGTGCTGCAAGAATCAGTACTGAGTTCACTGCATTTCATCATTGATATCAAGGATTTCGGTGTGAACTTCGGAGGCATAGTTAGTGAGTTTACAGCTTACATCAGAAAGGTGGTGTCGTGGATTATCTCAGAGTACAACGAGACCACAATTAGATGGGACAAAGAGGCAAGGAGTAGGAGATGAAATTTAATTTAGATAAATACGAGGTTTTGCATGTTGGAAAGGCAAATCAGGGCAGGATTATACACTTAATGGTAAGGTCCTGGGGAGTGTTGTGGAACAAAGGGACCTAGGGCTGCAGTGCATTGTTCCTTGAAAGTGGAGTCACAGGTCGGCAGAGTGGTGCTGAACACATTTGGCACATTTGCTGAATGTTTCACGATGCTGCTAAAGTTTGGAACAAACTTCCAATGGTATCCTCTCAGTCCCAAAAATCGAAGCTCCACTTTCTTCGAGGATGGTTGTGGAAAATTCCTAAACGTCCTTCGTCTTTGTATTCTATCAGTGCTGGAGGACTGGAGAGTTGATCATGTTGTTCCCCCTGTACAAGAAGGGTGGTAGGGAAAGTTGCTGGAGAGGGTACTGAGGGATAGGAACTATTTATATTTAGAAAGCAATGGGCTTATCAGTGATAGTCAACGTGAGTTTGTACAGGGGAGATCGTGCCTGAACAACTTAATTGAGTTCTTTAAGAAAGTGACCAATTTGATTGATGAAGGAAGGGTAATTGATGTCATATTCATGGACTTTAGTAAGGCGTTTGATAAGTTTCCCTATGGTAGACAAATGGAGAAAGTGAAGTGTGCAGGGTGTTCTAGCTAGTTGGATAAATAACTGGTTGAGCAGCAGAGACAGAGGGAGTTAAAGGGAGTTTCTCAAAATGGAGAATGGTGACCAGTGGTGTTCCACAGGGGTCAGTGTTGGGCCCACTGTTGTTTGTAATATACAGAAATGATCTGGAAGAGGGCACTGTTGGTATGATCAGCAAGTTTGCAGATGACACGAAGATTGGTGGAGTAGCAGAAAGTATAAGGGACTGTCAGAGAATATAGATGGATATAGATAGACTGGAGAGTTGAGCGGAAAAGTGGCTGATGGATTTCAATTCAAACAATTGTGAGGTGATGCATTTAGGCAAGACTAATTCTAGAGCGAATTATACAATGAATGGAAGAGCCTTGGGAAAAGTTGATGGGTATAGAGATCTGGGAATGCAGATCCATTGTATCCTGAAGGTTGCTACACAGGTGGATAGAGTAGTCAAGAAGATATATAGTATGCTTGCATTCATTACACGGGGTATTGAGTATAAGAGCTAACAAGTCATGTTAACATTGTACAAGACATTGGTTCGGCCGCATTTAGAATACTGTGTGCTGTTCTGGTCGCCACATTACCAAACGGATGTGGACGCTTTGGAGAGGGTGCAGAGAAGGTTTACAAGGATGTTGCCTGGTATGGAAGGTGCTAGTTTTGAAGAAAGATTGAGTAGGTTAGGTTTATTTTCATTTAAATAAGGAGATTGAGGGGGGACCTGATTGAGGTTTGTAAAATAATGAAGGGTATAGAAAGGGTGGAAAGAGACAAGCTTTTTCCCAGGGTGAAGGATTCAATAACGAGCGGTCACGCTTTCAAGGTGCGAGTTGGAAACAATAAGGGGGATTCACGTGGCAAGTACTTCCCACAGAGGGTGGTGGGCGTTTGGAACGTGTGGCCAGCAGAGGTGTTAGAGGCAGGCACGGTAGATTCATTTAAGATGCGCCTGGACAGATGCATGATCAACTGAGGAGCAGAGAACCACGGATGCTTAGGAATTGAACGACAGGTTTAGA
>NW_025182030.1:0-2524 GCF_004010195.1 Chiloscyllium plagiosum | reverse complement strand
ACCCCAGTCCAACACCGGCATCACCAAATCTTGAATTAAATAATCATTCATCTGTATCTGAAGCAACAGACTCAATCCTTTCATAATATCACAGAGGACTATCAGCTGGTACATGACCCATTCACCAAATTTAGACTAATCAGTTCTATTCAGTGAATTTGGAAGTCACTCATCAAAGCTCAAGTGTTTAGCTCTAATATGAAGTCTGCAAATGCAAACACCCAAATTGCAGGTAAGGTAATGTTGGAAGACTTCAAACAAAAATGTTGGAGGACTTCTGCTTTGCAAAGTGTCTGATATCCATCTGAAACATTTGTGGTGAATCCTTGGATTTGTCTGGGACTGTTGTCTTATCCTTTATAAAGGGGAAGAGGAGATGCTGACCTGTCCATACAAAGGCTACAACAACTGTAGCAGCTGCACTTCCAATATCTCTTTCAGTGTTCTGCAACACGAAATATCCTCTACCCTGTATTTCCCTCTGTCATGTTGGAGCTGGTCTCCTCCATGTTCCATTGAGATCATCATCTGTGACCACTGGGAAGCTGGTAAACAGATTGTTTGTTATCTCTGGTTTGGCTATAGGCAAGACTCACAACTCGTTAGAGTCTTACCAAGCTCAAAGGAATTTGGTTGTGGTTGTGGAGGTCAATCATCTCAATCCAAGGATATATCTACATTAGTTATCTCAGGTAATGGCTGAGGCTCATCCTCTTTAGCTGTTTCATGATCTTACTTTCATCAGAAGATCCAAAGTGAATATTTGCTGATGGTTGCACAATGCTCAGTTCATTGTGCTTCTCAGATACTGAAACAGTCTGTGTTAATATGCAGTAAGACCTAGACAACATTCAAGCTTTGAATAATAAGAAATAAGTAACATTCACATTACACAAATGCCAAGTAATGACCATCTCCAGCAAAAGAGAATGTAATCATCTCCTCTTCACATTCATTACCTTCATCAAGATCCCCACAATCAGCATCCTGTGGGTTATCATTGACCAGAACTGAACTGGATGTCCCATATAAATACTGTAACTACAAGATTAGGGCAGAGATTGGGAATTCAGAGGTGAATAACTTCCTGAAGCATCTAAACTAAGTCCACCAGTTACAAGGCACAAATCAGGAGGGTGATTGAAGAATTTCCACTTGCTTGGATGGTTGTAACAATATGAGGGAAGCTTGACATTATCCAGGTCAAAGCAATTCATTTGATTGGCATTCCACCAACCACCTTCAAAATTCAATCCCTCCACCACTATTACACAGTGGCAGTACCATTCACAAATTACACAGCATTAACTCATCAAGGGTTGTTCATCAGCAACTACCAACCCAACAATCTATGCTAGGTCCCCTCCAAGCCACTCATCACCATGATTTGAAACTATATCACCATTTCTTCACTGTCACTGTATTAACATCAGTTCTTGGAAACACATGTCCTAATAGCATGTGGATGCACTTAAATCACATGGAGTGCAGCAATTTAAGATGACAGCTCACTACCACCCTCACAAGGACAATTAGGCATGGGGCACAAATATTGGCCTAACCAGTGACACCCATATCTTGTTAAAGAATAACTGAAAACATGCCGATCTAAACTCTATACTAGACTTTGTAATGCATATGAAGTTGTTGTGGATCTGTTCGCCGAGCTGGGAATTTGTGTTGCAGACGTATTGTCCCCTGTCTAGGTGACATCCTCAGTGCTTGGGAGCCTCCTGTGAAGCGCTTCTGTGATCTTTCCTCCGGCATTTATAGTGATTTTTATCTGCCGCTTCCGGTTGTCAGTTCCAGCTGTCCGCTGCAGTGGCCGGTATATTGGGTCCAGTTCGATTTGCTTATTGATGTGCAACACAAATTCCCAGCTCGGCGAACAGAGCCACAACAATGAGCACCCGAGCTACAAATCTTCTCCCAAACTTTGAATGCATATGAAGTGTTATCTGAGCTGATGACTGACCATGGCCTTACCCTCAGAGCTTTTGGAATACAGAAGGTCAGTAACTTTCTGAGTGCATTGCTCCACATTCTTCTGGACTGTGGACCCAACCTGATCCATTTATATACTTCTGACCAGGCTGGCAGCATTTGGAATTGTGCAATCTGAGTTTAAATCTTGGTGCCTGCAGCATGAATGCCATAAGATCCTGGCATCTGCAAACACTTCCACTGCTGCTGACTGCAATATTATGTTAGAGTGGCAAAGTGGAGGTGTGATGCATAATTGACAGTCTCATAGTTCTGAATTGCATAACAAAAGTTACCAGGATCCTCAGAGGGAAACCCACCAAGAAACTCGCTGAAATTGACACTTTGCCAAAATATAGGAAATTTCATCCTCAAGAATGGAATCTTGATGCATGGTTAAGGTGTAATCTTTGATTTTAAAAAAAAAATACATTTATTAGACTCGCATTGCTTTCTCCATTCCAGTAAATACATATCTAATTTTACGTAAACAACATTAAAAGTATATTCAAAGTTTGTGTGAAGATTTGTAGCTCGGGTG
>NW_025182029.1:0-2524 GCF_004010195.1 Chiloscyllium plagiosum | reverse complement strand
CAGGCGAGGGACTACATCACCTTGCTCCTGTGAACTCGCAGTGTCCTGCTCCAGTGTGAACACTCTGTTTTGTGAGCCTGATGATCCTGCGATTTGGTTGATTTTCGATGTGCTGCTTGTTTTCACAGGGAGGAGACTGTCCAACCTTGACCGTGTTCTGCCTTCGCAAGGCCAAAACCTGCAGCGGAGCGAGCCTCCGATTAATCTGAAGGTTCCTGCTAGTTTAGTCTCCACCTGAGCTAACGTCTCCGCAGTTTTGTGCTCTGGCACTGGGATAGCAGCGCCAATTCTTTTCAGTCATTACCTGTTCAGATGGTGTGCCTTTGAGAGGTACCCACTGCGCAGTAAATGAAGTGGTGGTGAAACCCGAGCCACTGTCAACTCAGCTCCAATTTAGCCTTGAACTGTACCACACTGTGGTGGTCTCCCTGAGGATGAGAGACTGGCTCTGTACCATTGCAGTCACACCGAGAATCTGAGGCTAACTTTCCCTTCAGCTTGCAGTCTGGCTGGTGAGGAGGGGCGGGGGCAGAATGGTGTTCCCTGGAGCTTCTTGCTGGTTTCAGCGGCGTCCTAGCGCCCAGGTCTAGCAGTAAGTGACGTTCGTGACCAAACAGCCTCTTGTGGCACTTTTCGGTGTTCCAACAAACACTATTCCAACCTGTGACGTTGTTCAATACTTACCAGCCCCCAGAACCGGCCTCTTTCAGTACTGCATACTCATCAACTGCACAAAACCGGCCATTCGGCCCAACTGCCCATGTTGGCTTTTCTGCTTCACACTTACCTCTCGTTGTCCTGTTCCATCTCAGTGTGTCCTCCTGTTCCTTTCTACCTTGTGTCCAGAGCCAGGTTCCCCTTAAACGTATCGATGGTGTCAAACTCAGCGACTCCCTGTCTTAGTCAGCGCCAAGCTCAGAGCGCTCTGTCTCAAGATGTTTCACTTGATTGTAGCGCCCAGTCTTGTACAAGTGGCCTTTATTTACAGCTCCACAAGAGGGTGGAGATTAGATTCAATTCCCTACAGTGTGGAAACAGGCCCTTCGGCCCAACAAGTCCACACCAACCCTCCAAAGAGTAACCCACCCAGACCCCCTTTTCTCTGACTAATGCACCTAACATTATGGGACAATTTAGCATGATCAATCCATCTACCCTGCACATCTTTGGACAGTGGGAGGAAACCGGAGCACCCGGAGGAAACCCACACAGACATTGGGGGGGGGGGATGTGCAAACTCCACACAGACAGTTGCCCGAGGTGGGAATCGAACCCGGATCCCTGGCGCTGAGAGGCAGCAGTGCTAACCACTGAACCACTGTGCCACCCCTATCAAGGTTGGATGTGGTGAGGGTGGGGTGTGTGTGCCGGGAGCTGGCTAATATTTCCACAAGAATGTGTGCTCAAGGTGATTGGGTGAGTTGGGACAGTGATTGACGATGCACAGAGGGGAATCCGTAACCAGGAGCAGCAGCGAGGAATGCAAATAAGCAGCAGAGACAGAAAGCTGAAGGGTCAGCGGCAGGATAGCAGTTTTGATTGGCTGGTGAGTCATTATTTCACCTTTTAGAGATTTGGAAACACGGCTGTCACATTATTAAAGCAATAATTTAAATTAGATAAACTAATAAAACAAAAGAAAAGCTAAGAAAACCTCAGCTAATGAAATATAGACAACACAAGTCAGGGCAGGTAGTGAGCTCCATATCTGCCCCCAGGTTACAGAGGTCTGAGTGGGGAATACTGCAGGGACTTAGCAAGGAAGGATACATTACCTGGAGGCTTTGTCCTGGGAGGCAGTGCCACTCCTTAGTGTGTGGCACGAACATTTCTTGCCTGTTGTCAGCTCGAACCTGGATACTGTCCAGAGCTGGTTGTTTTTGGACATGGACTGCATCAGTACCTGAGGAGCTGAACACTGTGCGATCATTGGAAAACGTCCCCAATTTTGACTTGATGATGGAGGGAATACCATTGATGAAGCAACAGTCATAGACTCGCCAACTTTAAGGGCTTTTAAATGGTCATATGGACAAAAATGGAATAGTGTAGGTTAGGTGAGTGTAGGATCAATTCCGCAGGTCAGCGCAACATTGAGGGACCGAAGGGCCTGTGCTGCGCTGTAATGTTCTAACTGACGACGTTGGGCATGGGACACTCCCCTGAGGAACAGAGATGTCCTGGAGCTGAGATGACCGACCTCCACAACCAGCTTCCTTTGTGCCAGGTATGACTCTAAGCAGCAGAGGGTTTTCCCCCTGATACTCACTGATTCCAGTTTTGCCAGGGCTCCTTGATGCTATACTCGGTCAAATGCAGTCTTGATGTCAAGGGGCTGTCACTCTGACCTCACCTCTGGAATTCAGCTCTTTTGTCCATGTTTGAACCAAGGCTATAATGAGATCAGGAACTGACTGAACCTGGCGAAATCCAAACTGGGCATCACTGAGCAGGTTATTGCTGAGCCGGTGCTGCTCAATAGCTCTGCCGATGACCCCTTCCATCACTTTGCTGATGAATAAAG
>NW_025182028.1:1249-2523 GCF_004010195.1 Chiloscyllium plagiosum | reverse complement strand
AGCCAGTTTCTCTAATACCTAACAATGCCCACATCTTTGTAACTTTCTCCAGTAGACACTGCCCTCCCTCCCTCTGTATGCCTCTACAGCCCTGCATATCCCATTAAGCTTCGCCTACCAGTAAACCTCTCCATGTCCATTTATTTAACTTTAATCCCTACGGTCGTTCATATGTTAATCGTCTCCAGTCGCAGAATCCCCCTTATTTATAAACAAAAGGTCTTCTGTCCCTTTAGCTATCCCTTCCACTCGGGACTTGAAAATACCTCCCTGGCTTTGTAACTGTCAGGTTCCTACTATCTTCATGATCCGTGTAACCTTCCCCATCATGACAAAAAAATCTCCCTACCTTATTAACCTCCTCCAACTGTTATAATCCTTCTTGTCTCTGGACACCATGCACAGTTACCCTGCCTCTCATAATTTTGTTTCTACAATGCTAATGATGACAATAAACTCCTCTTGTCTCTAAAACACACTTAATACCTGAAAATTCTACTGGTCCCTACTATCGTCCCTATTTATGTTATCTCCTACAGTCACTACAAACCTTTCAGCCTTTAACTTCCTCCAGGTGCTGTTTATTTACATTACGTACGTGAGGTCCCATAATCCTCCCTGTGATTGTAACTACATCCCATCCTCTCATACCTCCTCTTCCAAATAATGTCCTCATATTCCTAAAACTCGTCCTATATCTATCACCTGTTCCAGCTTCCACAGCGCTCTCCATCTCTGTGAGAAGCCCTCCCGCCACACACACCCCGCCGAGTTGCTACATCCCTCTGTATCACTGAATGGCACCAGTTACTCGAATAACAGAATATGGGGTGAAATCCAAAACAGTGTATTGAGTGAGATGATCAGATGTGATCATATTGAATGTGTGCTTGGTTCGTTTGGTCAAAATGACGGCACCTGTCCTGCTTTCTCGTGCGTCTCTCCAAAGTTCCTATTTCTATCACTCCCTTCAGTCCCACGACCCTCCCTATCTAACTAACCTCCTCAGACCTCCAAACTCTCCCGACCTCAATAAACTCCTTCAGTCCTCACGGCCCTCTGTATGTCTATATCCTCTATCAGTCCCCACATCCCTACCTATCTGTGTAACCTCCTTCAGTACCTATAACCCTCCCTATCTCCATAACCTCATTCAGTCCCAATGATACTCCATATTTGTGTAACTTCATTCAATCCCCAAGAACGTCCCGAACTCCATTACTTCATTCATCCCCCACGTCCCTCCCTATCTCCATAGACTCCTTCAGACCCCA
>NW_025182028.1:0-752 GCF_004010195.1 Chiloscyllium plagiosum | reverse complement strand
CTCGTTCAATCGCTGAAATTAGTCCTTTCTTTGTAATATCATCCTGCACCTTGAAGCCACCTGATTGCTGAACCCTCTTCAGGCACTGCATTTTCTCTACTTCTCTTACTTTCCCCTGCTCTTAGAAATCTCCCACTCTATATGGTCCCCGATGCCTCTGCAGCCCTCCACATCTCTTAATCCCACCGGCCTCCAATCTATCCTTCATCTTCAAACTTTTCCGAACCCTTCAGCACCTAATTTACTGCAACAGGCTCCAGCCCCAATATCACTTCTCATTTGCCAGGCCTAATCCAGTCCCTACAATGTATATCAGTTTCTGAAGCACACTTTCTCTCATCTCCAAGTCGCCACAAGTCTCTCTGTAGTCCATAAGTTTCTACTATACCATATCCAGCCGTATCTCTCCTAAATCTCCAGACCCATTATGCTTCCAATACCCTCAATCACTAATGCCTGTAACAATTGTTCTGTGCATTTTGCGACTGTGCACAAAACCTCCCCTGTCTGTGTAAACTGCTCCAAACCATCCACCTGCTCCATAAACACCTGCAGCCCTAAAGTCCTCCCTTTCTGTGAGACCTCTTTCAGACCTGACAACAGTTCCAGTCTTTGGACCCCCTACAACCTTCTCTATTTGGGAATCCCCTCAAGTCCCGGCAGAATCCCTGATCGATAGTACTCGCTCTAATCCTTGTGACTCCCCAGATTGTACTACGCTCACTTTTAATATCAGCTCATTCAGTCTCTCT
>NW_025182027.1:1450-2523 GCF_004010195.1 Chiloscyllium plagiosum | reverse complement strand
GAAAGAGGGCATTTCAGTGCTCAGATCAGAGAGTTGCTGGAAAAGCACATCAGGTCAGGCAGCATCCGAGGAGCAGGAAAATCGACGTTTCGGGCAAAAGTCCTTCATCAGGATTTCGGAGGTGCCGAGCACAGAAGCAGACCCTCCATTCCAGCTAGTCCCTGCTGACCAGATAACCGAAATTAATCCAGCAATATTTGCCAACAATTGTCCCTTACCCCTCCAAACCCTCCCTGTCTACATCCCATCCAGATGCCTTTTAAATACAGTCATAGAGATGTACAGCATGGAAACGGACCCTTCGGTCCAACCTGTCCATGCTGACCAGATATCCCAACCCAATCTAGCCCCACCTGCCAGTACCTGGCCCATATCCCTTCAAATCCTTCCTATTCATATGCCCGTCCAGATGCTTTTTAAATGTTGCAATTGTACCAGCCTCCACCATTTCCTCTGGCAGCTCATTCCGTACCAACCCCTGGGTGAAAATGTTGCCCCTTAGGTCTCTTTTATATCTTTCCCCTCTCACCCTAAACCTATGCCCTCTAGTTCTGGATACCCTGACCCCTGGGAAAAGACTTTGTCTATTTATCCTTTCCATGCTCCTCATAATTTTGTAAACCTCTATAAGTTCACCCCTCAGCCTCCGACTCTGCAGGGAAAACAGCCCCAGCCTGTTCAACCTCTCCCCATAGCTCAAATTCTCCAACCCTGGCAACAATGTTGTGAGTACACCAGACGTTGGTAAATAATTCCGCACACCCAAAACTTTCTGTGTATAAAAATTGTGTTCCAGATCCCTTTGTATGTACCTGTGTCTGCCTCCAGCTTGAAACCCTCATTCCCCTTTACCCTGTCTGCTGTCTCTGAGCCAATGGTGTATTCATTCTGTTACTGACCCTTCAGTCCCACCGGCATCAATTTTTCTCACCATTCCAATTGGAGACCTTCTCTCATCCACGTGAAGGAATTGGACCCTGACAATTCCATTTACACTGTCTCCCATCAATCTTCATAGGATCCATATCGCAGAGGTTAGACAGTGTTCCCAGCAAACACTCCCAGGGCAGAGG
>NW_025182027.1:0-627 GCF_004010195.1 Chiloscyllium plagiosum | reverse complement strand
CTACTTTCTATACAGAGTAACAGGTACCAGTGAATGAGTTACAGATCGGGGTATAGTCGTATGGTGCAGAATAACAGATACTCATGAATGGTGTACAGACTGGAATGTAATCAAGGGGATTGGGGTGCTTTACATGTGGACTAACTGAGAACCCAATACTCTCTCTCATGCACAATCTCACTATTGCTCTCTCTCATGAAGAATCTCATCATCTGTCTCATACATAATCCCAGTTTTTCACCCTCTCTCATACACAGACTGACCATGTTTCCCTCTCATACAGAAACTATTTCTCTCTCACATGCACAGTCTCACTGTCTCTCTCTGTCAAACACAATGTCACTCTTTCTCATACTCAATCCTGCCAACTCTCTCATAGACAATTTCACTCTCTCTCATACTCAATTTCACTATCACTCTCTCCCACACACAATCTACACCAGTATGTTCCCGGCAGACAATTCATGTAAGCACAGCACGAGCATGGACTTTACAAAGAGGGAAAAGCACATCAGTACAGTTTGAAAATATTAAACATTGGTCCCACACTAACATGTAAGAATCTCTATCCCCTGCCCCCAGCCCGACACAGAAGACTGGGCAGATGGTCGGTTTATTAGCTGAGGG
>NW_025182026.1:1132-2523 GCF_004010195.1 Chiloscyllium plagiosum | reverse complement strand
GAGAGATTGACCCCAGTGTGGGGGGAGAGATTGAGACCAGAGTCGGGGGAGGGATTGTGTCCAGTTTGGAGAGACATTGAGCCCAGTGTGGGGAGAGTTTAAGCCCAGTGTGGGAGGAAAGATTGAGCCCAATGCAGGGGGAGAGATTGAACCCAGTGTTGGGGGGAGAGATTGAGCCCAACGTGGGAGGTGAGATTGAGCCCATCATCAGGGGGCGAGATTGAGTCCAGTGCATAGAGAGAGATTGAGCCCAGTGTGGGTGGAGAGATTGTGTCCAGTGCACGGGGAGAAATTGAGCACAGTGCAGGGGGAATGATTGAGACCAGTGCTGGGGGAGAGAATGAGCCCAGTGTGGGGGAGAGAATGAGCCCAGTGTGGGGGGAGAGAATGAGACCAGAACACGGGGAGAAATTGACCCCAGTTCAGGGGGAGAGATTGAGTCCAGTGCACGGGGAGAGATTGATCCCAGTGTGGGGGCGGGTAGAGATATTCAGTCCAGTGTGGGGAGAGATTGAGCCCAGTGTGGGGGAAGAGATTGAGTCCAGGGCAGGGGTAGAGATTGAGTCCAGTGACAGGGGAGAGATTGAGTTCAGTGTGGAGAGAGATTGTGCCCAGTGTGGGGGGAGAGATTGAGCCCAGTTTGAGGGAATGATTGAACCCATTTCAGGGGGGAGAGATCGAGCCCAGTTTGGACGGAGAGATTGAGCCCAGTGCAGGGGGAGAGATTGAGCCCATTGCAGGGGGAGAGACTGAGCCCAGTGTAGGGGGAGATATTGAGCCCAGTGTGCGGGAGAGATTGAGCCCAGTGTGGGGGGTGGGTTTGAGCCCAGTGCAAGGGGTGAGATTGAGCCCAGTGTGGGGGGAGATATTGAGCCCATTGCAGGGGGAGAGACTGAGCCCAGTGTAGGGGAAGATATTGAGCCCAGTGTTGGGGAGAGATTGAACCCTTGTGGAGGATGAGATTGAGCCCAGTGTGGGAGAGAGATTGAGCCCAGTGTGGGGGGAGAGATTGAGCCCAGCGTGGGGGAGAGATTGAGCCCAGCGCTGGGGGAGATTGAGCCCAGTGTGGGGGCAGAGATTGAGCCCAGCGCCGGGGGAGATTGAGCCCAGTGTGGAGGGTGAGATTGAGTCCAGCGTGGGGGGTGAGATTGAGTCCAGTGTGGGGAGAGAGATTGAGCCCAGTGCAGCGGGAGAGATTGAGCCCAGTGTGGGGGAGAGATTGAGCCCAGCGCAGGGGGAGATTGAGCCCAGTGTGGGGGCAGAGATTGAGCCCAGCGCCGGGGGAGATTGAGCCCAGTGTGGAGGGTGAGATTGAGTCCAGCGTGGGGGGTGAGATTGAGTCCAGTGTGGGGGAGAGATTGAGCCCAGTGTGGGGGAGAGATTGAGCCCAG
>NW_025182026.1:0-832 GCF_004010195.1 Chiloscyllium plagiosum | reverse complement strand
GGGGGAGAGATTGAGCCCAGTGTTGGGGGAGAGATTGCGCCCAGTGAGCGGAGAGATATTCAGCCCAATGTTGGGGGGAGAGATTGAACCCAGTGTGGGGGGGTGAGATGGAGCCCAGTGCAGGGGGAGAGATTGAGCCCAGTGTTGGGGGAGAGATTGAGCTGAGTGTTGGGGGGGAGATTTAACCCAGTGTGGTTGGTGAGATGGAGCCCAGTGCAGGGGGAGAGATTGAGCCCAGTGTTGGGGGAGAGATTGAGCCCAGTGTGGGGTGAGAGATTGAGTCCAGTGACAGGGGAGAGATTGAGTTCAGTATGGAGAGAGATTGTGCCCAGTGTGGGGAGAGAGATTGTGCCCAATGTGGGGGGAGAGATTGAGCCCTGTGTGGGGTAGAGATTGAGTCTGGTGTGGGGAGAGATTGAGCCCAGTTTGAGGGAATGATTGAACCCATTTCATGGGGGAGAGATCGAGCCCAGTTTGGACAGAGAGATTGAGCCCAGTGCGCAGGAGAGATTGAGCCCATTGCAGGGGGAGAGACTGAGCCCAGTGTAGGGGGAGATATTGAGCCCAGTGTGGGGAGAGATTGAGCCCAGTGTGGGGGTAGAGATTGAGCCCAGCGTGGGGTGTGAGATTGAGCCCAGTGCAGCGGGAGAGATTGAGCCCAGTGTGGGGGAGAGATTGAGCCCAGCGCAGGGGGAGATTGAGCCCAGTGTGGGGGGAGAGATTGAGCCCAGTGTGGGGGGAGAGATTGAGCCCAACGTGGGGGGTGAGATTGAGTCCAGCGTGGGGGTTGAGTTTGAGCCCAGTATGGGAGGAGAGATTGAGCCCAGTGCAC
>NW_025182025.1:0-2523 GCF_004010195.1 Chiloscyllium plagiosum | reverse complement strand
GCTCACTGTCAGGAACGACAGGAGTTCACTGTCAGAAACACCAGGAGCTCACTGTCAGGAACACCAGGAGCTCACGTTCAAAAACACCAGGGATTCACTGTCAGGAACACCAGGAGCCTGCCGTCAGAAACACCAGAATCTCACTGTGAGGAACACGAGGAGCTCACTGTCAGGAGCACCTGGAGCTCACTATCAGGAACACCAGGAGCTCACTGTCAGGAACAGTAGGAGCACACTGTCAGAAACATCAGGAGCTCATTGTCAGAAACACCAGGAGCTCACTATCAGGAACACTAGGGGCTCACTGTCAGAAACACTAGGGGCTCACTTTCAGAAACACTAGGGGCTCATTGTCAGGAATGCCAGGAGATCACTATCAGTAACAACAGGAGCTCACAGTCAGGAACACCAGGAGCCCACTGTTCGGAACACCTGGAGCTCACTGTCAGAAACACCAGGAGCTCACTCTCAGATACGCCAGGAGCTCACTGTCAGCAACACCAGGAGCTCACTGTCAGAAACACCAGGAGCTCACTATCAGGAACACCAGGAGCTCACTGTCAGGAACGCCAGGAGCTCACTGCCGGAACCACCAGGATCTCACTGTTAGGAACACTAGGAGCTCACTGTCAGGAACACCAGGAGGACAGTGTCAGGAACGCTAGGATCTCACTGTCAGGAACGCTAGGAGCTCACTGTCAGGATCGCTAGGAACTCACTGTCAGAAACACCAGGAGCTCACTGTCAGGAACAACAGGAGATCAGTGTCAGGAACTCCAGGAGCTCACTGTCGGAAACACCAGGATCTCACTGTCAGGAACACTAGGAGCTCACTGACAGGAACACCAGGAGATCAGTGTCAGGAACGCTAGGATCTCACTGTCAGGAACGCTAGGAGCTCACTGTCAGAAACACCAGGAGCTCACTGTCAGGAACAACAGGAGGTCAGTGTCAGGAACGCTAGGATCTCACTATCAGGAACGCTAGGAGCTCACTGTCAGAAAGACCAGAGGCTCACTGTCAGGAACACCAGGAGATCAGTGTCAGGAATGCTAGGATCTCAATGTCAGGAACGCTAGGAGCTCACTGTCAGAAACACCAGCAGCTCACTGTCAGGAACGCTAGTACCTCACTGTCAGAAACACCAGAAACTCACTGTCAGAAACACCAGGAGCTCACTTTCAAAAACACCAGGGATTCACTGTCAGTAACACCAGGAGCTCGCTGTCAGAAACACCGGAATCTCACTGTCAGGAACACGAGGAGCTCACTGTCAGGAACACCAGCAGGTCACTGTCAGGAACACCAGGAGATCCCTGTCAGGAACACCAGGAGCTCACTGTCAGGAAAACTAGGGGCTCACTGTCAGAAACACCAGGAGCTCACTATCAGGAACACCAGGAGCTCACTGTCAGGAACACCAGGAGCTCACAACCAGGAACACCAGGAGCTCACTGTCAGGAACACCAGGAGCTCACAACCAGGAACACCAGGAGCTCACTGTCAGGAACACCAGGAGCTCACAACCAGGAACACCAGGAGCTCACTGTCAGGAACACCAGGAGCTCACAACCAGGAACACCAGGAGCTCACTGTCAGGAACACCAGGAGCTCACAACCAGGAACACCAGGAGCTCACTGTCAGGAACACTCGGGGCTCACTATCAGGAACACCAGGAGCTCACTGTCAGGAACACTCGGGGCTCACTATCAGGAACACCAGGAGCTCACTGTCAGGAACACTCGGGGCTCACTATCAGGAACACCAGGAGCTCACTGTCAGGAACACTCGGGGCTCACTATCAGGAACACCAGGAGCTCACTGTCAGGAACACTCGGGGCTCACTATCAGGAACACCAGGAGCTCACTGTCAGGAACACTCGGGGCTCACTATCAGGAACACCAGGGATTCACTGTCAGGAACACCAGGAGCTCGCTGTCAGAAACACCAGAATCTCACTGTCAGGAACACGAGGAGCTCACTGTCAGGAACACCAGCAGGTCACTGTCAGGAACACCAGGAGATCCCTGTCAGGAACACCAGGAGCTGACTGTCAGGAATGCTAGGAGCTCACTGTCAGGAACACTAGGAGCACACTGTCAGAAACACCAGGAGTTCACTGTCAGGAACACCAGGAACTCACTGTCAGAAACACCAGGAGCTCACTGTCAGGAACACCACGAGCTCACTATCAGGAACACCAGGAGCTCACTGTCAGGAACACCAGGGGCTCACTGTCAGGAACACTAGGAGCTCACTGTCAGAAACATCAGGAGCTCATTGTCAGAAACATCAGGGATTCACTGTCAGGAACACCAGGAGCTCGCTGTCAGAAACACCAGAAACTCACTGTCAGGAACACCAGCAGGTCACTGTCAGGAACACCAGGAGATCCCTGTCAGGAACACCAGGAGCTGACTGTCTGGAATGCTAGGAGCTCACTGTCAGGAACACCAGGAGCGCACTATCAGAAACACCAGGGGTTCATTGTCAGGAACACCAGGAACTCACTTTCAGAAAC
>NW_025182024.1:0-2523 GCF_004010195.1 Chiloscyllium plagiosum | reverse complement strand
TCTGCGCGAGAATGATGCTACGTGTTTATGCCGTCACACTGCCTGTCTCTGGGACAGAGAGGCTGAGGGAGCAAAACTGGTTCATTTTTTACCGTCCCTTCCGTGTTGGACTGCCTGCAGTCCCTCAGCTCAGGGCCGTGGGGATGACTCTCAGTGAGTGAAGGTTTCACTCGGATTCTCTTCATCTGGGACACTTGGGGCTCAGATGTTAACTGCTGCGCGATCGCAGCAAAGAAAGCGATGCCCACTTTGCAATAGACTTTCCGTAAGATTGCTGGGTGAAGACGATTTCTGACCACCAAGAAGGTTGCACAACAATGTGAATTTACCTGGGCGAAGAGTCCTCGGTGTCCATTTCTTTCTGTCCTGCCAAAACAGCATCTTTCTATCTCTCCGATAACAGACCCTTGGACAAAGTTCACAATCAAAGTTGTTCATGTTCCCCACATTAATGTAACTGACACCTCTCACCCCAAGGGTTTCAGAGAGAGAGAGAGAGAGAGAGAGCAGAAGAGCAAATGGACTCTACCCGCACCTCACCCTACACCCCGTCCCACCCCGCAGAACAACGTGCAAGTAGAAATGAAATGGTTTAATTTTCCACCAGTGGAGGTAGTCCAGTTCCTGGGGATGAGACAAATATCAGCGCCCCGGGGACAGAATGACAAGCAGATGTTCTGGAAACGATTTGCTGCTTGCAATTCTTGCAGCAACGTGGTATGTACTTCATACTGAGCAAGTTTCAGCTGGCTCAGAGTCTCCGATGTACATTGCTGTGTTTGCCGCCAGCTCAGAGAGAGAACAATAGGAAGGACGTAGGAGTGAATAACGATCCGCGTGAGAGGGCGAATAACTGTTAATGGAGACTGTTAGCGGCTAACAATACGTAGTGTGTCATAGCAGACGAGGTGATAACAAGGAGTCGTTTGTGTGGTAGGGGTCAAGGACATGGGGGAGTTCAGGCCCTAAAGTGATGGAACTCGATATTGAAGACCGGAGGGCTGTAAGGTCTCCAAGTGGAAAATGAAGTGTTGTTCTTTCATCTGGAGCTAGAACACTGCTGCAAGCCTGAGACAGAGATGTTGGCCAGGGAACAGGGTGATGTGTTAAAGTGTCAGGCAACCGCAAGGTCAGGGCCTTTTTAGTGAAACTGACACCTCTCAACGAAATGATTCAGAGAGAGGGAGACAGCAGAAGAGCAGGTGATTGGAGACAGCGCTGAACAGGTTGTCGTGAATTGTGCCGTGTATGATGACTGTCAATAATGAAGGCAGATTGGAAAGTTGGGACAGCTCTCCTTGGAGACAGAAGTTTGAAATCTGGCCCAGTTGACATTTTCCAAGACATGAGGGGTTCAGACAGAGAAAATAATATAGTGAAAATGGTACCACGCCTGAAAGGATCGCTAACAATTAGGCAGGGCCTTGAGGAGAGGAAGTAAAAATAACATTATGAAGAACGTTTTCGTGCAGAGAGTGGTTAGGGTCAGATTTACACAGTTGCGCTGGCACCCTTGTGGAGCTCTGAGTTGTCTCGTCCTGTTCTGTCGGTGTGTTCTGATCTCAAGTGTGAAACCTCTTCCCTCAGATGGTAATGAACTGGTGAAGTTGAAACACATGACTTGCTTTTCTTTGTCCATTTCCTGCGGTAAACAATCAGACGCCCGTGTAACAAAATACTTTCTGCAGGATTGCTGTGTCAAGGCAAATTCTTAACACCAAACAGGCTGCACAAGAAGGCACTCATATCAATTTACCTGAGGGAAGCGTCTCCGGTGTCCATTTCTGTCTGTCCCGATAGCACATCACCTTGCCATTTCTCCGATAACAGACCTTTGGAACAAGTTCAAAGTTGCCATTTGATGCATTCGTGTCAATGACGTCTCCTACCCCAAGTGATAGTGAGAGAGAGCAGAAGAGCGAATGGGCTCTGCCTTCCACCTGAAGAAGGGCTAATGCCCGAAACGTCGATTCTCCTGTTCCCTAGATGCTGCCTGGCCTGCTGCGCTTCTCCAGCAACAAATTTCCATCTCTGCCTTCCACCAGCATAGCTTGCAAGCAGAAACAAAATGGTTCAATTATCCGCTAGTGAAGAGAGCCCGGTCCCTGGGGACAGGACAAACAGCAGTGTTCTGGGAGCAGGAGACAGACTGAGAAGCAGATGTTCTTGAAACTCGTTGCGGCTTGAAATTCTGGGAGCAATGTACGATGTATTTCGTACTGAGCAAGTCTCAGCTGCTTCTGGAGCTGGCTGCGCCCATGGCATGTGGCTCGTTGGTCTCAGGGTATGAACAGGTTGACGTGAATGGTGCCGTGCCTGAGGAGTGTCAGTTCTGAAGGTAGATTGGAAAGTTGGGACAGTTCTCCTTGGACCTGAAGTTGCTGTGGAGGAGGATCATAAGACACAGAATATAGAATAAAAGAGAGGAGGATCATAAGACACAGAATATAGAATAAAAGATTATAGTGTCATGTAACATAAATGATATGTTGAAGAAACCTAGATTGCTGTTGAGTCTTTCAT